>NC_056738.1:284381515-284471515 GCF_019279795.1 Protopterus annectens
TTTATTTTATATTACATTTGGTTACAGGGGTAGTATACTGATCACAACTGACCATTTGCAGGTACTTCGCATTTGAAATAATTTACAGAGAAGAAAAAGTATAACAGAAAGGCAAGAAGCTGTGCATATCAAAAGCAGAAGAGGAAGTAGCAACATATAACAGTGTCAATTAATAGACAAAGCAACGTTTTGGAGAAACTTACTCATTTTACTACTTTACATGATTATATGTCAGCTTTGCAACATGGTGGGAATGCTGCAGGATATTTGCAGTCCGGCAAGAGGATGTTGAAGGAGGTGGACTTAAGAGGTGTTAGTGTAGCAAGAATAATTTGAAAACTAGCATTATTCACAGCTGGAATCCTGAAATTAACAAATTAAAGGTACTAATAATTACTATGCTAATGATGTTGAGAGAGTAAGTAACTTTCTAGGCCTTTATGTTCTCTAATTCAAGTGGTGGTATTGTGCTGAGCATAAAATGACAATCTTATACTTGGTCTTGGAGATAATAAAATTAAAGTTCTTTACCAATTCCTTTAACACTTTCTTCTCTTTGTATGTGCCTGAAGAATATGTTGTCTACATATTAGCTGCTTTTGTCAAGAAAAGTTTAGTGTACCTTAAAATATTACTGTACGTTAAAATATCCAGGACATAGCTAAAAAGGATCTTTGGACCAGTACACCCCTAGTTACCAAATAGTAAACAAATAAATGATATATAAGATAACCAAAGAAAGGCCATCCATGTCTGCCTGAATTGGATATTAATTTTTCATTTGAAGTTTACACTTCTACTTCTTGGTGCTTCTGTCTATATGGTGTCACAGTGTAAAGTCAATGGATTTTTCTGCTGTGCATTATTAATCTATCCTGAAATCATCACAACTGGGGAGGCATTCAGAGTGCTGGCACTCTTTGAATATGTTAACATAAGTAATCAACAAATGTTCACAAAGTATTGTGATGTAATACATTACTGTGTATCTACCACTCCAGATGGCACAAACTGTGTACAACAATGGGCTAATACACTCAAAAGAGTATCAATAAACTCAAAGGAAGATACTTCAGTATAATAAACATGCCAATATGTCCAGTACTGAGTATTCAGTTACACAACCGGAGGGCTATAACATCAAAAAAAAGATGGAGTAACAGTCATTGTATCATCACAGTCATAGTAAGACTACCTAGGTAACCAGCAGTATATGGTCAACTATACACTTGGTAGTTGATACCGTTTGCACATGGTAGGCCAGATGTTGCTGCACAGTGAAGCTTGTTAACTTCCAGTGAGGTATACAATGATGTGCGTGTGGCAATGAGTTTTCCTCTAGTACATCTTTCCTGCAATTGAAGAAATACGGCAGTGCTCAGAAAGCAAGTTTGAAGGTTTAGATCAAGCTTACTGCCTAGGTAACCTGAGGAAGTGTAATCACAACTGCCTTATGTTGAAACCTAAACCCATATTAATCTACATCCTTTTTAAAGGTAGAAAGTGAACAGAATGGTTTCATGGGGAAATTGAGATTATTCCAAAGATAAGGGAGACATTAGGTAGTGAACTGGTCCTGTGTACCAGTATTTTTATTATGCATTTTGAGATACTTACTGTTTATGTATGTATTTACCTTTCCTGTAGTATACTTTAATCTTATTTCATAGAAAATGTACTCTTCTTTACCTAGAAGGTAAGCTGAAGGACTCCTTTGAGCAGACAGTATGAGGCTATGAAGGACAGTTCCATAAATGCCTAAGGATAACTCAGACATCCAAATCTATCAGTTTAATTGCTTATTAATCTTTGTAATTCTTTAAATGAAGATAAGGTGTTTTGTTGAAAGTATATAGATACAGGTATGATACTGAAGGACCTTCAGAAATAAGGAATGACTACCAAAAACAACAATATTAGGTGACTTAAGCTATGTCAAAAGTCTTTCTTACAGGTATGATGAAATACTGATAAAAAGAACAGTTTTATTTATGAGTGTAACTTGGTCCTAAAGGGTGGTATCCAGCAGAACTTGGTTTCTGACGATATGATAGGTCAGAGGGGGTGTGAGGCGTTATTTGTTCCTAAATGCAATTAAAATGAATCTATTCATACTGAGATTCTGACTATTGTTTTTATACCAGTTGTGAGTTAAATTAAACCTAGATCTGAATATAGATGTGCTTGTAGGGGAAGACACAGCTGTACCAAATCTGCAATAATTAGTAAACTCAGCAATCAAATAGTGTTGTTGTCCACTGCGGCATCACAGTATTGCATTTTCAATATTTTCCAAATGTTATTTTGAAGAATCCCCATAACTTTACATGTGTTACTGTTAAGACTGATGGATCTACAATTTTCTATATAAAATTGGATATACCACTAAGGCATGCTGCCATGTTTTACAGAGGCCAGTGAGGAGACTTATATTCAGTAACATGTGCAATGTGTCATGTGGTTTGTTTAGCATCAGTGAGACAACAGTCAGAGATACTGTCCAGCCCCTAAAAAATTGGGTTTTTAACCTGAAACCCAGATGACAGAATTTATTCTTCAGAGATATATGAAAGTTTGCATTTGGGTGATGAAGTCAAGATATCTGAGGTGTTGCCTTACTAAACTTCGATCTAAATTTATTGGCAAAGATGTTCACAATAGCTTGGAGCTCAAAGTGTGCTCATCTCACTGATCTGGGTTAAGTAAGGTCTTGGTAACTATTCTACGTTTTCTTTATAAGGCTGCATAAAATGCTTGGCATTATCTTATATTGAGATGGAATTTAAAGACTGCCTCAGTTTCATTGTTTACACTGGAAAGTTTTTTTTTAATATGGATCAATAGAAGAATAATATGCTTTAAAACAACAGTGTATCTTATGGCTTTTATTTTGTTCACTGTATGTTTCCACCACTGTGGTTTGCTCTTGAATTTGTTTCATATTTTGATTTTATTCACCCACCCACCTTAGTAATGCATATTAACTCAATCCCTAACCCTAAAACTTAACTTAAAAAAAAAAAAAAAAAAAAAAAAAAACCTTTCCATGATCCTACCACTATTCAGACAAATTTGGGATAGTGTTATAGAGAGTGCGGTAGTGGTGCTGTGGTAGCGTTGTCGCCTCACAGCAAGATGTTGTCCCATTCGATTCTCAGCTAGATCGTCTTCTGTGTGGAGGCATGCGTGAATAGGTGTGCCTTCGTTGAAGGTTGTGCGTCAGGGCTGGTAACTCGGCACGTAAAAATCCACTACTAAACATCAGCGGACCGGAGTTCCACTGTGGCGCCCCCTAACCGGGATAAGCCGAAAGACACAAAAAGTTATAGAGAGCTTTTCATGTTAAAACTGCAACAAATAAATTATTTTCTTTCTACAATCTTTTCTAGGTTCACTGTTTCAGTGTTCAGGGTTTTCTGTTATATGGATATTTGATAAGATGTTATGTTTGTAATTGTTTCTGCCATTTAAACAGTTCAATCATTCACATACATACACGCGCACACACACACACACACACACACACACACACACACACTCACGTATATAGTCTGCCCTGACCATGTGTATATTCATGAAATAAAGTTACAAACCATGTTTTCATGTACATTTGTAAATATCAGACATGCCATGAGGTAATTAATATCACTGTCTTTAAAAAAAGGAAAACGCTTGTAATACTTCTTACTTTGTACAAGTACAGCATTAGGCCATAATCACATATGAAGCTGGCTACAATACATTGAAGTTGTAATGTCCATAAAGTGGTGTGTATTTTTTTTGATTTTCACAATAGTTTCCCTTATGACAGTGACATGTTCATTTGCTCCATGCTGTGCAAATCCAGCATTGTATAACACAGTGGTACATATCAGCACACTGCTGAACATGTGTGCATTACTTTGACATACAGAAACCATATGCATAACATTATTATAAATCCAATAACAAAAGAAAAACCAGCACAGGCAACCACAGACTTCACAAGACGCCACTGTAATCTTTATAACTGCAAAATTTATTGTGCACTAATAAGAACGGTTAGCGCTTTCACTATAGCTTCATCAGACCTTTATAAACAGAAGAAAATGCTTTTATATGAGAGCAATCAATCAGACTCAATTAACTGTAATTAAAACAGCTTCATGATGTTAAAACACTATTAAAGCATCTAAAAAAAGTAAGAATATTAGTGGTAACATCATTTAATTGATGGACTGCAAGTAAAAACCTGCCAGGCCTCATACAAAATATAAAATGTATATATGTCATATTTATAAAGATGCATTTAAAGTTACATATAAAAAATAATGCATATAAAAATATATACAAATAAAAATAAAAAAGGGGGTGGGGGAGACATGCTGTTACTATTGCCTGACATTACACCCCCTTGCTTTTAATACTGGTCTCAAGGAAGCCCTCTCATTGAGTCCCTTCCCACAGTCAGTCCTTCGTCTCATAGTCCTTCCCATCTCCCTCTTTTCAGTCCCATTCCTAATATCACCGCCACGTATAATTGGCCTGATAACTTCCATTACCCTGAGCTTAAACTGATGTTCAGTGCCATTAATTTTAACATGTTTGGCTAAAGCATTTGTTGATGAATCAATTATAATGGCATATAAATGCTCCCTAATCCTAGTTTTTAATTCCCTGTTGGTTTTCCCAACATAGAATGATCCACAGCAATCACATACAGCTAAATAGATAACATGTGCAGTATTACAATTAGCTAAAACATGAAATTTATACATTTGTTTTGTCTCTGGATGTATAAAACTGTCACTTGTGTCAATGTAGGAGCAAAAATTACATCGACCACATGGAAAGGAACCAAAGATATTCACTACCTCACTATCTTTGTGACACTTACGATGACATAACATATTCTTCAAATTAGATTTATTCTTATAAACATACTTTGGTTTGTCACCAACCAATGCTCAAATCTCATCATTGGTAATCAAAACCCCCCAATGCTTGTTAATAATTTCCGATACAAATCTACTGACAGCAGAAAAAAAACATTGGTAGCCTAATGTCAAACTGGGAGGCAGCTGTACCATTCACCTCTCCACTAACCATGTTCGAAAAGTAGGGAATGGCCCTACCTTGTCTTAACATATCAGTGTCACTAAGCCCTGTATTCACCTCTACCTCACTACACCCACATTCATACAATCTCTCCTTTAATGAATGTAGCTCATCGGTAAATCCTTCATCAGTCGCATGAAGTCTGGAAGCTTGCATCCCTTGACCCCTTATGATGTTCTTAAAAATATATTGCTGATGCATGCTCTGTCTGTGAGGCAAAGTATTTCTATAACATTGTTTCCTAAAGACTCCAGTGTTAACCAACCCAGCTTCCAATCTTTCAACATAAATATCAAGGTAAGAGATTTTGTTTCATGAATGAGACATGGTAAACTTCAAAAAATCAGTCATACGATTCATCTTATGGATGAATCTTTCTAGACAACAGCAGCGACAAGGCATTTACTTCATTTGTAGCAGCTTTTATTGTTTTGATAACATTATTATAAATGATAAGGCACAGAATACCAGTCCTATGGGTCATGTTTTAATGACATGTTCAGTGTACATATGGTTGTCGGCATATCTTACTACTGTACAAGGTATCTACCTGTTCTATTCACCAAGGATATTTACAGGATAGGCCGCCAACACTAACCTGTATTACTTAATGTGGAACAGCACGGGCTTGCTTTGCACTCAGTGTATTATATTCAGAAGTTATGTCTATATGCAGTGTGCTTTATTAACAGATGCCATAATTGTTAGCCCCGTTTGCAGTGTGGTTCTCTACACATTTGGGTGAAGAGAATTGTTCTGTTCTCACACAGTTTCACAGTGCAGTCGTATGAATTTTTAAATATGCATGTATGAACACAGTCTTATTTCCTCCTGTACACTAATACATTTGAAGACTTTATATTAGGAACAAAATAGAGGTGCATTATTTCACTTATTTATTTTAATAGCTATGATTTCAGCTTTTTCATGACTTGCAATTGAAGGTAACCACATCCACTTTAAAGCTTGTTGGTGGCAGTCATTTCTACAGATTAAGGCCATTGTCATAATGTTAATATGTTTTTCTATTGTTGTTATGCACACCCCATGCATACTATTTTACAAAGACATAATCATTTTTGAAGGTGCATATTCCTTTGATAGACATATACATACATACATACATACATACATACATACAAATGTTTCAAGCATGGGCCTTTCTAGCTTGCCAATATACCAAAACACTTGTTCCCTTAATAAATGTCCAGGCTGTTCTTAAAAATATCTAAACTAGTACTTGCTTTAATGTAGTTTCGTAGTCTGGTCCAAGCATCAGCTGCTCTGTCAGAGAACCAATTAGTACACTTCTCATTTATATAGAATCTTCTACACAGGTTATCTGATGATTCTCTAGTACTTTTTGATAATCCCAAACATTTCCAGAGGTAGTTGTCCCTAAACGCCCTATATACCCGAATAAGATCACCTCTTAGATATCTGTAAGAGACACTGTACAAGTTCAGATATTTTAGTCTTTCATAATAACTTAGATTTTTACTTCCATGGATGCCCTTGGTATATTTCCGCTGTACTCTTTCCAGTTTATTCATGCTTGTTTTCCTGGAGGGTTTCCATATTGTTATTCCATACTCAAGTTTGGGTCTAATGTAACTAACAAACAATGACTTCATTATGTTTGATTTCCTAGACTTTATAAATCTTTTTATGCAACCTATAGTTCTATAACTGTCATTAGCTAATTGGTTGATATGATTAGAAAAACTCATAGCTGAATCTACCCATATACCCAGGTCCTTAAACGAGTCTCCAGTTTCAATCACTGTGTGCTGTATTAAATATTCACCTTTCAGTTTATGTCTCCCAAATCTCATATGCTTATTTTTTTATGTATTTATCAACATATTACTGTCATGTGCCCCAATGGTCAATTTAGTCAAATTATTTTGCAGACATGCCTTATTTGTAACACTTGTAATCAGTTTACCCAATTTCAGGTCGTCAGCATATAGACTGTAGAACACCTCAGATGAAAAAGTAAGGTCTGAAAGATACAATCTAAACAAGTAAGGGCCTAGGACAGAGCCCTGTGGAACACCTTGATATATGTCTATGTATTTCTAATCGTTCACTTTAATATTCAATATACTTTATGAATTCAACAAAAGTTTTCTGCTGTTGATCAGCAGTGTAGTTTTCTGTCGTTTACTGTGTTTTTCTTTAAATTTTATTATTGCTGCCTATTATTCTTACGGGCCAGTACTGGTTATCTATTTATTTTTATGCATTAGCATATCTAAATGACTATTTACCTGTTGTTTTTTCATACTAGTCCAGATGTCTATTTCCTTTCTAATTGTTTATATTTCATTCAAAATCGTCGCAAAGTCTGTTCAGACAAGTTACTGATGGAACACCATGGGTTCAGTTGCTTTTATTTTCAGTCTGATGAAGGCAAGATTAGCATTGATAAAAGCATTTTCTGTTTTTGTAGTAAATCCTAACCTTTACAAAAATTAGCAACTGTATATGAAAAAGAAAATCCCAAAGAAACATACCAATGTCTACATATCCGTGATAAAATAGTACAAAAGGCTTGCATCCAAGCTTTTCTTCATCTCTGTTTCTACTCACACACCTTTCAAAATGCCTCATGCCCATATTAGATGTGGCTTTGAAACAAAGCAGCTAAATTCAGATATAACAGGGCATCATTGCATATGACTACATTAACTAAACTGCCCTGAGCTCAAAAACTAACAAGAACTACTTGCTTTCGGTTTTGGAAACAAAAAAAATAATCTAAATAACTTTAAAAGTCCAGTTACTTTTAATTCACCTGTTAGGGGTATAGGATACGAGTATACTCACCTACAACAAAAGCATCAGTACATTTGACCAAAACTGTTAATATTTATCTTTGTCTAAGATCAGAGGTGTGGCTCTCCAAATACATTAAGAATCTAACATGATTTCTACAGACTCAGTGGAGGTGTAGATGATGTGCAACTTAATTTAGACATTTGTTTCTGTCCCTGCTAACAAATTTGTACTGTTGTACTTCTTTTCAAGATCAGTTATTGGAATCCTAATGAATTATTGCATATAAACTACATGTGATAATTATCTAAATGAGAGTTAAGTCTCACTGCTGTTTTTCCCTTTTCCCCAGTAGTTGTATAATTTGGGGTATGGTTATATAAGTCAGGAGAATACAGGGGTGTAATCTTCACTATACCCAGGACCAACTTTCTTATTTTTAAGAGCAAATATTGTTTTGATATTTACTGGGTGTGACAGCTTGTCTTTAGATACGTCATCAGGAAGACATCTTTATTTAAGTACATGTCATAACTCTTGTGTTCTATTGCACTGACATAATGGAATGTAAGCATTCTACAGATCTGTACACCCTATTTTTTTTCCAAACAACATGTTATTATTAACATCTTTCCTCTACTAACCTTACCACTTGTACTGTTGCACTCGCTCACCAAAGTGCTATACCACCTTAAAAGATAATAATAGGATTTTCCCATAGGAAAACCATCTTAAATGGCATAACTGAAATTTTTATTAAATGTATATGATATAAAATTACAAATGATGCATCAACAATTAAGACTGTTTATAGCTCCTTACCCTGACAATAATTCTGTTTTATGTCTGTATTGCATTTATGTCACCATTACTACACCTACTGCATGCACATTTAATGGTGTGTTTTTTAATGTTTCAGTACCTACTACAACTTTTCTCATTATGATATCATGGGATTCTTATTACTGAATGCTCAACTACTCCTTGTCCAGAGTAAGTTGGCATTTGCCCAGTTCAGTATTTTGGTTAACATAATATAAATAGAATACAAAACAAAACTTTTGATCTACCTATCTATAAGCTTTACTCCCTAAATAAATAGTGGTTACATTCTATTCTTTTTCCTTAATTTGCATATTCTGCTTACCCCTGTAAGCACCAGTGATACTTTCACCATATCCTTGATTTGTTGCTCAAAATATTCCCAACAAGCACAAATGATCATAAATCCTCTTGGTTTAAGTTTGGGAAAACTAGCCATCCTGTTCGTCAAGTATCGCAATGTTACTATTCATCTAGGAGGCATCAAACCACTACATGGCATGGCAGACACATTCCCATCTAGCCATGAATATCTGAACCAGATAACTAAGTGGTCAGAAGGAGAAAGTGAGGAATGTAACAGTTTAATATCGGTCAGTTTAGGTCATCTAGCAAAATCAGAGGAGGTCAACCACTACTGCCTTCTGTTTTTTGATGATCCATGGTGCATAATGCATGTGAAATCTCTTAGTTCTACAGCTTCTAATAAGACTACACCACTACTCTTTTCTTATTTTTGAGAATTATTTGAGACATGATATTATTAGAAGTTGGAGAAGCAAGCTTAGTGTGAAAAATGTTTTCTCTAGAAACCTTGCTTCCTTCTGAATGACTAAAGAAAATTCCATGCACTGGAAATTTGGATTACTTGACCAAATTGAAAGAGGGATAATTTCATGTCCTTACTGATTCATAAAAATCAGACAAAAATATGTCATTCCAGGCTTACTGCTACCCAGGCCAGCATCCAGCATGCGTTTATATCTCTAAAACTTATCTGTAATGATGACAGTGTTGACTGTTTGACCAATTAGAGAATTCTCACTTGAATGCTGTGCAGTATCTATGCAATGCCATTTCCTTCCAGTGTATGCCCTAAAGGGGAACAAGTCCGACCTTAGTTTCTTTCTAGCAGGAATATTACCCGAGTCTGTTGTGTGCAATAGAAATATAGTATTTTAGAGTTTATTTTCTTTTTCATAACCGTCAAACCATCAAGAACAGTAGTTTTATTTTTGCTATGAATCTGTTACTCTGACTGGAGCACATAGAGTCAATGCCCTTCTGAATATCATTCTGATTTTACTGCTGTATATATTTTTTTTTTATTTATTTTTTTTTTGTGTAGCTCCATTATTCCATCTTTGGTACAGTTAGGGAGATCATTTAAAAGTAATATTTTGCCTGTATTTAATGTATACAGTTCATAGAGAGACATATTAACATTAAATATCCTAAAAACAATGTCATACATGTGGCTGTATTATTCCTTCTGCACATTGTTATTGATTTAAATGAAATGTTGGAGGATGTTATTTATTTATTATTTATTTATTTGCATTTGTTAACCGGGTTGGTCCAGCTGGGTAAGAATTACTCTTTTTCAGTGGAGACCCGAGGGGAAAAGCCGCAAACAGACATACAAATACATACGAATAGAGACAAATTAACAACATTACAGAGGAAAACAATATTATGGGTACAATGGATAAGAAAAACTTATGTTTTCTAGGAATATATTATGGAACCTTTGAAATGAGTCGGATAGTTAATACAACATTTCTGTAATTTCTTTGTCAGAATGAATCACTGTTTGCTTTTATCAGTTCCTTTGCCGTAGGTAACTTCAGGTTTGCAGACTGACTGACAATCAGTGTACTTTCCAGACTGGATTCCCTTAATCACATGCTTAGTTGTCATGCTTTGAGCAAGTACAAAACAAAAATGTTGCCAATGCTTGTGAAGAAGTGGAATGGTTTATTATTATGCCTTTTTTTAGATATTCCTTAAAAATGGGAAATTAAATTATCACATACTATGACTGCATCTAGTTTTATTGCACTTTTATTGCTCTTCTCTCTAAAAAATAAAGACTTTTTATGTTACTCTCTACAGATTAAGGTTTCTTTTGGCAGCCTTCCAGAAAGGATGTTTCCATGAAATAACATTCCTGCAGGAAATCCTAATTAACTAATTTAAGTAGAAGATGGATTGAGCTGCATCCCCCTGATGTGTAACAACACACATTACTGATGGTGACTTGTGCCAAGGGTAAGACCTCATTTATCCTCAATGAGGCAGGGCTCCTTAACCTGAAAACCTAGAAAAGTAATTCATATTTGCTTATGTTTGTGTCTTGCATGTCTGGTAATCAGGAAGTAGCAATTCCTATCTGATGCTTCTAATTCTCTTAAAATGTAGTGCAAGGCCCGAGGCAGGACACTGTAAAAAGGTCGTCATGTTCTTCCCTCCCAACCTCGAGGCCAGATGATTAAACACAGATTGCTTCACCCAGAATGGTTTTCCAGTTAACCTACTTTATTTAGTAAAATGCAACTTCATCTTGTTGTTTTAATGCAAAAGTGAGTTGAGAAGTTGCTGCACTCATGTAGTAAGTAGTTTAAAAAAATTCAGTGCTTACACTCAGTCTTGATGTTTAAACAATAGCCATGTAAATTCCTTTCAACATTTTTGAGCTATGCTTTTGACTTAAAATTAACTCAATATTCCACTGTGTGCAGCAAGCATTAAAATGCAACACTCTTCAAACTTTCTAGAATAATGTAGCACATAACATACCAATTACTTCACTGCTTAGTCATACATACAGAAGTCAGACAGATAATTAATCTGGTTTATAGTTTTCAGCTTCGACAAACAAAGGCAGTATATCTAGTTGCTCAATCGTGGAACATACTTAGGTCCTATGTTCATTGGGTCAAGGGTGCATATGATAACTAGTCCTTGTCTCTAGAAGTATCTGCTTAAAAATAGGTCTTGACGTAGACAACAAATAATTATATGGTTAAGATGAAACTGTAAAAGTCCAGTCTGTTGCTGTTTGAGGTTGATTCATAGATTGCTTCCAGGCTAATGACCTGGGGGGGGGGGGGCTTTCTATGCCTTGTGACATTTTCCTGAAAGAATAGTGATGTCATGTATCAAAATGGGACATAGAGGGCCTGGCATTTATAAGCTACTTCTGTTCATAAAGGACATGGGTGCCATAGTTTCTCCGAAGTGTTAGTTCAGTGAGACAAGTAGTACTTAAGCTCATATTTACATGACTCTATATATACATCACACACACACAAGATGAATGTTGTGAGATTAGAATCTTCTACCTCTCTAGTTACACAAACTACAGGATTCAGTACTTAACGCAAGTGCTACCTCAGAAGTATAATTTATTGCAGTTGTTAACAGGATGTTACCTACCACGTTTACATCTGTACACACACACACACACACACACACACACACACACACACACACACACACACACACATCACACATTCACATCTACATATGCTGAAATCTGTAGATTATTCCAAGAAAAAAAAAATCATCACTACAGTTCACTGACAGCTGAGCAGTAGATTCTGAGCAAATAATTATGTAAGAGTTTACCAGTGCCAAAGCTCAAAGTTTATCATTAAATGAAAACATAACGTCAGAAGAAACTAGATACAGAGTAACAGGTCACGATAGCACATATGGGATGTAGAAACTGCACAGTCTTAGTGGAACACGAACTAGGTACAGACAATAATGGAGCAAATCTCCAATGTAAACGGATTAAAACAGATCGCTCAATTTAACAGATACAGATACAACAGTTAAAAGAGATCCACGGGATCAATGCAACCAGTTATACAGAAGTTGGATAATGAAAACATAATGTGCGCTGTGCCATAAAGTATGTCCTACCACTTAACTGTGACATTTGAGATCTTCTTCTTCTTCTTCTTTCGGCTGCTCCCGTTAGGGGCCACCACAGCAGATCAACTGTTTCCATTTCTTCCTGTCCTCTGCATCTTCCTCTGTCACACCAACCACCTGCATATCCTCTCTCACCACACCCATAAACCTTATCTTAGGCCTTCCTCTTTTCCTGTTACCTGGTAGCTTCATCCTTAGCATCTTTTTCCCAATATACTCTGCATCCCTCCTCAGCACATGTCCAAACCAACGTAATCTTGCCTCTTTGGCTTTGTCTCCAAACCTTCCAACCTGGGCTGACCCTCTAATATACTTATCCCTAATCCTGTCCATCCTTGTCACACCCATTGCAAATCGTAACATCTTCAACTCTGCCACGTCAAGCTCTGACTCCTGCCTTTTTGTCAATGCCACTGTCTCCAACCCGTATAATATAGCTGGTCTCACTACCCTCTTGTAGACCTTCCCTTTCACTCTTACTGGTACTCGTCTGTCACAAATTACTCCTGACACTCTTCTCCACCCACTCCATCCTGCCTGTACTCTCTTCTTCACCTCTCTTCCACACTCACCATTATTCTGAACTGTTGATCCCAAGTACTTAAACTCATTCACCTTTGCCACCTCTACTCCCTGCATCCTCACCATTCCTCTATCCTTCCTCTCATTCACACACATATATTCTGTCTTATTCCTGCTGACCTTCATTCCTCTTCTCTCTAGAGCATATCACCCCCTCTCCAGGGTCTCCTCCACCTGTTCCCTACTCTCACTACAGATCACAATGTCATCTGCAAACATCATAGTCCACGGGGACTCCTGTCTGATCTCGTCTGTCAACCTGTCCATCATCATTGCAAATAAGAAAGGGCTCAGAGCTGATCCTTGATGTAATCCCGCCTCCACCTTAAACGCATCTGTCACTCCCACCGCAGACCTCACCGCTGTCACACTACCCTCGTACATATCTTGTACCACTCTTACATACTTCTCTGACACTCCTGACTTCCTCATACAATACCACAACTCCTCTCTAGGCACCCTGTCATATGCTTTCTCTAAATCCACAAAGACACAATACAACTCCTTCTGACCTTCTCTGTACTTCTCCATCAACACTCTCAGAGCAAACATTGCATCTGTAGTGCTCTTTCCTGCATGAAACCATACTGCTGATCACTAATCATCACTTCCCATCTTAACCTAGATTCCACTACTCTTTCCCATAACTTCATGCTGTGACTGATCAGTTTAATCCCTCTGTAGTTACTACAGCTCTGCACATCACCCTTATAACTGTGACATTTAAGATAAAGATACAAATATGTCACTGTGAAATAACCTCCCCTAAAAATACAGAGTAACTAAGCAGAAAGCATGCTAAGGGGTTACAGACACCCCCAATTCCAAAAATTATTCAAAAGTATAACAGTGAGTTCTGAAAGTTGTTTTTATTCTGTTTGAATCTGACTTTATTGTCTAACATATTGGGACATGCATTTTTAAGTCTTCCACTTAGGGAGCTGTTCTGTGATACACTCACAGTAAGCTATGTACTTTCAATCTACCTTCTGAAATGAACACTGTGAATATATTAAACTGCTGCCTAGCTAAGATCACAGCATGGTTCATGGGTTATAGGAAACAAAATCAGGATATATCAGAAGTACAGTATAGTTTACGTTTTCATATTCTAGCATTCAGATTATCAGTTGCTTGGAATGATCAGGCAGAAACATTCAGAGAAGATCAGCACTTAATGTTTATATAGCACTTGCAGAGCTGGGACACGTTTAGGAATGAATCATTAGGCACTTAATCAGAGTTTTATAGCCAAATGATTTAGCACAGTAAGTCACATTATTAAGCATATTTATTAATACACTCTTTACTTTCATTAAGAAATGCTTACAAATTTCTGAATGTATATGTCCCTTGCTATAGAGTAACACGGTGCTATAAAATACTTCATTATATTTTTAATGATTAAATCAATTCATATTAAAACTATAAATCCTAGATTAAGATCAGAATCAAACAGTGTAAACGACCAATCTGGATTGTTGATAGCAGATGTCAGTTGACAGGAAATCTGAGAAGTACAAGACCCCACTTGTTGCCCATACCAAACGTTGAAAAGGATGCTAACTGCTCTCACTCCCCTCGTGAAACTGGCGCCAGAATTCCCTTGTCAAATGTTAACAACAGTGTCCTGTAAAAGTTCTGCCATGCCAGTACGTACACAGAGTGAAACTGCAACTAAAACTGACCACTTGAAGTGAGAACATTGCCTTCTACAGCTGCTCTTGTCAATACTCAATACTGGCCTGACTGGTTTACAAGTGAAATAAAACAGTGTCAAAGCCCTTGCCTTTAACAAGTAATAAGAAGGAATGGAAGGCCTATAACTGGAGATCTCGGTAAAGGGAATTTGCTCAGAATGGAAACTCAAATGTCAAATATCGGGAGTAGAGTTTTGTGCTAACAGCACAAGCTAAAAGACTGAAGCAGAGTGCTGATAGGGAATCCACTGAAAAAGAGAATTAGTAGGCAGCCCAGATGAGTAAAATCTACAGGTCTTTAATGTCCAACAAAAAATTAATTAGCAGCCACTTAAGAAAAGAGGTCATTCTAAATATTCCAAAATCCATAAACCTCCTGAGCAACCAGCCAAGAGGAAGTAACCACCACTCCATTTAGGAAGCCCTGGAAATATGATGAATAGGCAGAATGACTGGAAGCTATAACTATTTTGGGGAACAGCATCTCCCACACTTCCTGCTTTTTATATAGACCAACTAAGCGATCATACTATTTTGCAGATATCTGAATAGTTTTCCTATATAGACAGTCAATGTATAACTCATAAAACTTGGCCTTGACAGGTAAGTTGTGTGCCCCTCTATCAAATAATGGGTAAACAGAGTGGTCTTCAGACCATTTACAGCCATGCCCAGGGCCAACTAGTCAAGCTTGTCTGTTAGCCTATAATACACTAAGTATAACATAGTCATGTACAAAGACAAAGAATGTTGACAAGAACATAGTAGAAAGAAATAATTCAGAGGAATATTGCATTTAATACAAGTATATCAAGAGACATGCAGTTTACATCTGGAAAGCAAAGCCATCTAGCATTCAGTGTTGTTTTGCAATGGAATGACTTAGAACAAGATATATGCAGAATGAACATTCAGCAGTTATGGTATGTGATTTTTATACAGGTCTATATTACATCAAAGAACAATTAAATATTCAATCTGTAAAGGTCGACCTTTACAGATCGAACATTTAAATGTTCAAAAATGTTTAAAAATTAAAAAAAAAAAAAAAAACAAAGTGACAACAAAAAAAACTAAAGGGTGTAAGAAGGGGCTAGCCCCCCTGCACCCCCCACACCCCTCCTACTTAAATATACCAACTCCAAGATTGCACTGCAGTGTAGGGAATGGGAAATTTCCCGTTTCCACACTGTAGTGCACTGATGTGCAATCTCGGAGTTGGTATATTTAAGTAGCAGGGGTGTGGGGGGGTGCAGGGGGCCCTTTTCTGTTACTTTTCTTTTGTTTAAATTAATTTTATTACATCTTCGAACATTTAAATGTTTGATCTGTAAAGGTCGACTTTTAGAGATTCGAACATTTAATCGTTGTTGATGTAATATATATATATATATATATATATATATATATATATATATATATATATATATATATATATGTATATATATATATATATATATATATATATACACACACACACATCTCTGGGTACCTTTCCACACATCTATGGGTACCTTTCCAAATTAATTCCTTCTGCTCCACTAATGCCAGTAGCTGCATTGGTTATATCCTCCTAAGGCTGCTTTTACAGAACTGGCAGCCATAGCAGAATTTCAAATATACTAATGATACACAACTCTATCATTTCAAAATATGAAGAGATATTTAATGTAACGTGATATGGTACTTACGTATTATCACAACTAGATTTTTGCGGTTGCGAAATTCATCCTGTGCCTGAGCCAACAGGTTTATTAAGCTGCAAACGGGATACACACACACACAGAATGAGGCAGGGAGAGGAATAACTGTCAGTTTTTGAGTCCTGGCTGGCGTGTCTAACTTTGCCGGTAAACTACACGCTGCTAAAACACATGACAGATCCTGCCTTCCTGATTACAAGTGCAGCAAAGGCAAGTTAATGTGGCATATAGCATCTCGATGTTCATGGCCAGTACTCATAGCATCTCGATGTTCATGGCCAGTACTCATAGCATGTCGATGTTCATGGCCAGTACTCATAGCATCTCGATGTTCATGGCCAGTACTCATAGCATCTCGATGTTCATGGCCAGTACTCATAGCATCTCGATGTTCATGGCCAGTACTCATAGCATCTCGATGTTCATGGCCAGTACTCATAGCATGTCGATGTTCATGGCCAGTACTCATAGCATGTCGATGTTCATGGCCAGTACTCATAGCATCTCGATGTTCATGGCCAGTACTCATAGCATCTCGATGTTCATGGCCAGTACTCATAGCATCTCGATGTTCATGGCCAGTACTCATAGCATCTCGATGTTCATGGCCAGTACTCATAGCATCTCGATGTTCATGGCCAGTACTCATAGCATCTCGATGTTCATGGCCAGTACTCATAGCATCTCGATGTTCATGGCCAGTACTCATAGCATCTCGATGTTCATGGCCAGTACTCATAGCATCTCGATGTTCATGGCCAGTACTCATAGCATCTCGATGTTCATGGCCAGTACTCATAGCATCTCGATGTTCATGGCCAGTACTCATAGCATCTCGATGTTCATGGCCAGTACTCATAGCATCTCGATGTTCATGGCCAGTACTCATAGCATCTCGATGTTCATGGCCAGTACTCATAGCATCTCGATGTTCATGGCCAGTACTCATAGCATCTCGATGTTCATGGCCAGTACTCATAGCATCTCGATGTTCATGGCCAGTACTCATAGCATCTCGATGTTCATGGCCAGTACTCATAGCACCTCGATGTTCATGGCCAGTACTCATAGCATCTCGATGTTCATGGCCAGTACTCATAGCATCTCGATGTTCATGGCCAGTACTCATAGCATCTCGATGTTCATGGCCAGTACTCATAGCATCTCGATGTTCATGGCCAGTACTCATAGCATCTCGATGTTCATGGCCAGTACTCATAGCATCTCGATGTTCATGGCCAGTACTCATAGCATCTCGATGTTCATGGCCAGTACTCATAGCATGTCGATGTTCATGGCCAGTACTCATAGCATCTCGATGTTCATGGCCAGTACTCATAGCACCTCGATGTTCATGGCCAGTACTCATAGCATCTCGATGTTCATGGCCAGTACTCATAGCATCTCGATGTTCATGGCCAGTACTCATAGCATCTCGATGTTCATGGCCAGTACTCATAGCATCTCGATGTTCATGGCCAGTACTCATAGCATGTCGATGTTCATGGCCAGTACTCATAGCATCTCGATGTTCATGGCCAGTACTCATAGCATGTCGATGTTCATGGCCAGTACTCATAGCATCTCGATGTTCATGGCCAGTACTCATAGCATGTCGATGTTCATGGCCAGTACTCATAGCATCTCGATGTCCATGGCCAGTACTCATAGCATGTCGATGTTCATGGCCAGTACTCATAGCATCTCGATGTTCATGGCCAGTACTCATAGCATGTCGATGTTCATGGCCAGTACTCATAGCATCTCGATGTTCATGGCCAGTACTCATAGCATCTCGATGTTCATGGCCAGTACTCATAGCATCTCGATGTTCATGGCCAGTACTCATAGCATCTCGATGTTCATGGCCAGTACTCATAGCATCTCGATGTTCATGGCCAGTACTCATAGCATCTCGATGTTCATGGCCAGTACTCATAGCATCTCGATGTTCATGGCCAGTACTCATAGCATGTCGATGTTCATGGCCAGTACTCATAGCATCTCGATGTTCATGGCCAGTACTCATAGCATCTCGATGTTCATGGCCAGTACTCATAGCATCTCGATGTTCATGGCCAGTACTCATAGCATGTCGATGTTCATGGCCAGTACTCATAGCATCTCGATGTTCATGGCCAGTACTCATGTTATTTTATTCATCTCAATGATTTTAACCAGCTATCTGTGTTTGTTTTTTCTCCCCCAGGGGCAAATGTTAACTCACTTCTCTGAAATACTCTTTCGTGTTTCCTGCAGTTTCACAGCAAAAAGTAGCAAATAATTTCTGGTTCATCTTTTGCATTTGTTTGGCCAATCAGTTATAGTTCGTCTGTGTGAGTGTGTGTGTGTGTGTGTGTTTGTGTGTGTGTGTGTGTGTGTGTGTGTGTGTGTGTGTGTGTGTGTGTGTGTGTGTGTGTGTGTGTGTACGTGTGTTAGGGGGATCAACTGAAATTTTAGCTTGTTTACTCTTAACATTTAAAATCAGGTTAGTACAAAAAAGCTGAAGATCAACTTTTAACAGTATGCGAGAATTGAAGCATGCATGTGTAATGCACGCCAAACAGGAAGAACATTTCTGCAATTGTTTGTCTTCCTGAATGTTATGCAAAGTTATTCTTGATTACTAAGGACATAAAATAACACCTTACTGTGTTTCTGGCACTCGTTTTCAGGCCAGCATGTGATTTCTGCAACCAGGAAAATCTGGTTGCAATAATACGTAAGTACCCATGATATCAACTGCCAATGTGAACTGTTGATAGAATTATCCATTTTCCATTTTTCTTATGTGCACTTAACTGTTGATCTTGAAAACAAAATAATCCCCAGTTAATGAGACTGGCAAATATTTTCTTTCCATTCACAAAAAAGACTTATTTAAATTAGAAGCCAAACATTTATTGCAATCTAGAACGGAATGAGTCTCCTAAGTGAAAGTTAAGAATCAATTAAGGGCAGTACCAAAGCTTTTTTTGTTGTTGTTGCATGCTGTTGTTGTATGCTGAGAACCCCTAGTTTTAAAAAAATATATAGGCACTAAGCTTAGTATATAAACATGTTACACAGCACCTTGGCAGGTCACAGGTGTATGTTGAGAACCTACAGCTTTAAAAAAATGTAAGCACTAACCTTAGTATATAAATGCATGTCACAAAGCACCTTGGCAGGTTGCATGCGTATGCTGGGAACCCCTAGTTTTAGAAACAAATATAGGCGCTAAGCTTAGTATATAAACACATGTTACAGAGCACCTTGGCAGGTCATAGTTGTATGCTGAGAACCTACAGCTTTAAAAAAATGTAAGCACTAACCTTAGTATATAAATGCATGTCACGAAGCACCTTAGCAGGTCGCACGTGTATGCTGAGAACCCTTAGTTTTAAAAACAAATATAGGCACTAAGCTTAGTATATAAACACATGTTATGCAGCATCTTGGCAGGTCACAGGTGTATGCTGATAACCTTCAGCTTTAAAAAATGTAGGCACTAAGCATAGTAAATGAATACATGTACTGTTGTCATATACTTTGTATCAAATAAAGGGAGATGAGTTTGTCAAACCTTTGTCTACAATTTTCCTAGAATGTACCCTTAATGGAATTGCATTATGGGTATTTATCCTTTTTGTTTCAGTGCCTGCAGATATATTTGAAGTGATTCCCATCGTGTCTGTGATAGGACCATCCTTTCAGACAGTCATATTTCACATATTGTCACCAAAGGAACTCAGGCAGACTGGGAAAGAGACAGTAAATAAAACATGTATCATGCATAACATAATTTTAGGTTTGCTATATACTATTCAATGCCCCACTAAAAGGAGGAATGAGCATCCTTTTAATTGCAGATTTGTTCAACACTGAATTCTTGGTGGCACTCTATATACTGATGTATGTCCTGAATGAAAAAACAAATATAGGAAAAAAAATGGGAAAAAAAGAGGAAAAGTTGCTGATTGAGGTTATAGAGCCTGTAAATTACTCCTGACAAAATTGTGTTGGATAAAACTTTGACAATTTCTGTAACATCCATTCAGAATAACCTGATACTGACACAGAGATTAATAGCTGAATGGAATGAAGGATGTAAAGGAGTTAAGAACTCTGAGAGTCCTTTAAATCTGCATTAAGATGAAAAACATTGCCCTGCAGTGGTGTATCTTAGCTTGTCTCTGCTGCAGAGGATATTACTGGCTCCTGAAGGAGGGATATTTGAAGACTGTGATTTTCTAGAATGCTGAAGAATGCGTGGTGAGATACATGTTTCCGTGATGTTATTCTAGCCCATTCTTTTCCACTGTATGTAATATATTTAATTTATTTTCAATGGATTCTCCAGACATCGTATCAAAATTATTATTTTCAGGAGATAGCAAGCTCTTATGCCTGCACTGGTGGTATAGAGGGACAAAGCCCTGACCATGGCACAGGTGTCACAAGCTTCATTAGTAATTTGGAAGATTGGCAGAGATGATCATGCCCATTCTCGGGGGGATGTGAGAGTGGTCCTTGCCAGATTGCACTGTTACTCTACTGAAACAGCCTCTGCTGGAGGATGTGGGTATGTCAGCATACAAGCATCAGGTGTAGACAGGACATGGGCATGACTACCCAAGCTACAGATAGTGAAGCACTCATGCATGGACAAGGCAGAAAAAAATCACATCACCACCAGGGGAGGGGTTAGGCCATTTAAAAAGTAAATGTTGATGAGGGCACAAGCAACCCCAATGTTTGTCTATATGATTGCTCTCCCAAACAGCTCTCACACCAGTGGATCTGGGGACACTTCATGACTGAACAGCAAATGATGTCCAGTAGGAGAAAGCCTAATGGTCAGCAGGCAGAAGGGGAAAACTTGCCCAATAAAAGAATAAATAAATAATAAGCACTAGCTGCATCCTATGGGCACATTATTGCATTACTTTCCAGGAGTGAACAGACATTTTTTTTCTAAATTCTGCATTACTGTATTATTATACATATTTAATTCTGTACTTTATAGTCTATATTCCTTACTGCTTCATTTATTAAGCAAAGAGCTATGGCACTATAGTATGTGGGCATTTATTATGACAGTAAAGTAAGTGGGCATTCACTATGGCACTACAGTATGTGGGCATTCACTATGGCACTATAGTATGTTGTCATTCACTATGGCAATATAGAATGTGGACATTCACTATGGCACTATAGTACATGGAAATTCATTATGACACTAAAGTATGTGGGCATTCACTATGGCACTATAGTATGTGGGTATTCACTATGGCACTATAATATGTGGGCATTCTCTATGGTATTATAGTATGTTGTCAGTTACTATGGCATTGTGGGAATTCACTATGGTGCTATAGTATGTCGTCATTTAATATGTCATTTATTATGACAGTAAAGTAAGTGGGCATTCACTATGGCACTACAGTATGTGGGCATTCACTATGGCACTATAGTATGTTGTCATTCACTAAGGCAATATAGAATGTGGACATTCACTATGGCACTATAGTACATGGAAATTCATTATGACACTAAAGTATGTGGGCATTCACTATGGCACTATAGTATGTGGGTATTCACTATGGCACTATAATATGTGGGCATTCTCTATGGTGCTATAGTATGTCGTCATTTAATATGGGACTATATTATGTGGGCATTCATTATGACACTAAAGTATGTGGGCATTCACTATGGCACTGTAGAATGTGGGTATTCACTATAGTACTATAGTATGTTGTCAGTTACTATGGCACTATAGTATGTGGGCATTCACTATGGCACTACAGTATGTGGGCATTCTCTATGGTATTACAGCATGTTGTCAGTTACTATGGCACTATAGTACATGGGCATTCACTATGGCATTATAATATGTTGCCATTTACTATGGCACTATAGTATGTGGGTATTCACTATGGCACTACTGTATGTTGTCAGTTACAAAGGGCAACATAGTATGCGGGCGTTCACTATGGCATTATAGTATGTTGTCAGTTCCTATGGCACATCATGAGTTTTGAAAATGGTTTTCTCATACTATGACAAAAGAAGGAAAAGGCAAATACATAATGTTTTGTGCAAAAAAGCAAAAACAAAAACAAAAAACATAAAATATAGTAAACAAGAAATGCTTTTTTATACAAGTGATACAGAATTTAGAAATGATTCTACTAAGAGGCAGGGAGTGGGAGGCAAGTGGACTTGGCCAAGTAGCAAACAATATTTTACAAATACCTGTCAGCAATGTTTGGATAAAAGCTAACTTAATCCATGTCACAAAGTGCTATTTTAAGGAGAACTTAGAGACAGAGAATTTTGTTTTTAATTTTCAACAAGTAAACAGCATCGCTAAAGTAGAAGTCAAGTGTACTCTTGATACTGTTCAAAGGTCTGTCAAATTCATGAGAAAGTATGCAGAAAATAAAAAAAATGCCCCTTTAAATAATAAAAAATAAAAATAAAAAGACCAACATAGCGATTCAGTTCTGAACACTGACAACTTTATCCGTAAATGTTTTCAGGATGACAAAATTAGTCATTTACTGTATTATAACTGGGGCACATTAACAAAGGATGTACAAGTCAAAAACAATGCAGTATAATACAGTAAGTCGCTTGACAAGGGTTTATTGCAGTTTTTTAGATGCCATCAGCAATTTGTGAATTATTTTTAAATACAAATTACTAGTGATTCCATAATTGCAACTATGCATTTGTTCTCTTGTCCTGTGAGTTTCATCACATAAAAGAAAGGTAGACAATCCTGATATTCATCGAAGTGCTTTGTCATTCCAAGAAAGTTGTCGCCCCTTCAGGCAACAGTGATATATCAGCACTTTTTCCTTCAGTTTAGTACCTCCTAGGAGAGAAGGCTTCCTAATTATTCAGTTTATACTCGAGCTGCGGAGAAAATGTACTATGAACACAATCATGTCTAGAAGTTCCTGAAGGCCTGTCAATTGAATCTTCTGTACTCCATCCTTAGCATAAAAGGTGAATCTAGCCTGTAGCAACTTTTAGGTGAGCAGACTTGTGTGTCTGCATCTGATTATTATGAGTCAAGCAGGCTACATAAATTATTTAACACTATAACAATGTGAAGCCCCTTGAATGGGTCAGCAACACAGTGAGACAACCCTCTGGGAAACAACATGATGGTAAAAACTTTTCTATCTGACATGCCAGTGCTATTGAACTTGGTACTTTTTGACAAGAGAAGCCAGAAGGAAGTATCTAAGTATATCTCTCATCACCCAGTGTCGGACAAGCTAGTACAGTTTGCTGAAGGAAATAAAGATGAGAAGTAAGAAATGAAGCACTCACTTCTCAGATGGAAAGACAGCCTCTTGTTTAAGCAGATCGGCTTGTGACCTTATACTATTCCAGTATTCAAGAATTTCTGAAAAGCCACACAGTGAAGACATCCTCAGCAGTATTAAATATAGAGTAACTTGCTGCCCATGAGACAATGCACCATGCCACACTTACAGACTTACCATTCATAGGTAGTAATCCGTAAATGCAATAATTGTTTTAATTTGTCTGGTAGATTATTTGTAATTTCAATGGATAAAAGTGTTTTATATTTTCAGAAAAAAAAAATATCTGAGATTTTGTAGCAATATGAAAATAAAGCTGCTATAGCTTTTTATTCACAGATATTGTCAGTCTTGTTTGTGAGATAAGAAAGTAAGAATATTCTTTCATTTTTTTTTTTTTCACTAATTAATTCCTGTAAAAATGGAAGCATATTTAAGCAAACCAACTTTCTACCAATAAACAGAGTGGTTGTTTTTACAAGTCAGAGCATCTAAAAGTTGAATATGACTGTATAAGTATACATAGTAATAGAAATGCACTATCTGGGTTTAGGCTGTGAATATAAATTACTTCTAAGCCTATGTTCAGCACAACCTCCCAATGTCATAAATATGAAAGGAAGTGTAGTGTTTCTTATTTTATTTATACCTAACACTATGATGTAAGAAACAGGTAAATAAAGGAAGCTTTGGATTACTTGTGTCAGCATTATCATAGTTCTTTATTTATTGTGTTTTTTGCAAACATAGTACACATCTTAGTTATTTGCCTGTGTTTTTTTTCCAGAAAAGACATCGAAAAGAAACTAATGAATATTTATTTTAATTTTTTTGGACCTCTCAGACCTCATCCTAATAAACTGGTTCCCAGTGCCCAACATCCTGATCTACCAGCCATCCACCTATCCCCTCCAAGTTTACTTTGGTATTGGAGGGGGCTTTCTTGTATCATACGTGCATCCTGGGGCTCAGCTATCTCTGCTGCCATCCAGGGGAGCTTTTTTGGACAATGCCTCCCCTTCCGGAGAGTCATTGATGAGTGCCCTCCTCCCTGGAAGGGGCACTGATATACCTCCCTGACACTCCATCTGTTGCCTGAACTGCTAATTGAACCCGGGTCAGGGCTTTATCCCACTCCACCAACAGAGTGGCTTACTGATGCATATTCTTACAGAGCATGTGCTAGAAACCAACAAGAAGCCAGCAGATAAGTAATGTACACTCCAGCAGACCAAATAATATGTAAAAAATCCATAGTGAAAACTCCAATGCTGAGTGCACGTAAATCTTTAATAAATAAAATGCACACAAAGATAAAAAACAAGAAGGTAAGCATTTTTGCAGTCTACTGACAGGTTTTTATGATGTAATTGATTAACTGATGTTAGGTGTTTACATAATTAATTCAGATGCACTGTGCTAGTAGGACTGAAGAAGCAGCCAGTAGACTGGGAAAGCACTCACCTTCCGTTTTTTTTATCTGTGTGTGTGTATTTTATTTATTAAACTTTGGCATGTCCTCAGCCCTGGAGCTCACAGAGTATGTGCTAGGTTGGTTGAACTGTGCATATATCTCAAAGAACAAAGCAGTAGATGTTCACAACATCAGGGTTATGTAGGACTTACTACAGGACAGTGTTTAAATTTGAACACTATTGGGCTGGTACAGCAAACAGTAAAAAACAAAAAAGTAAACTTTTGAGGCAAAATCCAAGGAGCATGAAAGTGCCATCATTTAACAAAGAAATGGAGGAGCTGATGATAAGCATAGTGATAAGGCACATGGAAAGAATAGGCAGGATTGTCTGCATAGTGATAAGGCACATGGAAAGAACAGGCAGGATTGTCTGCATAGTGATAAGGCACATGGAAAGAACAGGCAGGGTTGTCTGCATAGTGATAAGGCACATGGAAAGAACAGGCAGGGTTGTCTGCATAGTGATAAGGCACATGGAAAGAACAGGCAGGGTTGTCTGCATAGTGATAAAGCACATGGAAAGAACAGGCAGGGTTGTCTGCATAGTGATAAGGCACATGGAAAGAATAGGCAGGATTATCTGAATAGTGATAAGGCACATGGAAAGAATAGGCAGGATTATCTGAATAGTGATAAGGCACATGGAAAGAATAGGCAGGATTGTCTGCATAGTGATAAGTCACATGGAAAGAACAGGCAGGATTGTCTGCATAGTGATAAGGCACATGGAAAGAACAGGCAGGGTTGTCTGCATAGTGATAAGGCACATGGAAAGAATAGGCAGGATTATCTGAATAGTGATAAGGCACATGGAAAGAATAGGCAGGATTATCTGAATAGTGATAAGGCACATGGAAAGAATAGGCAGGATTGTCTGCATAGTGATAAGTCACATGGAAAGAACAGGCAGGATTGTCTGCATAGTGATAAGGCACATGGAAAGAACAGGCAGGGTTGTCTGCATAGTGATAAGTCACATGGAAAGAACAGGCAGGATTGTCTGCATAGTGATAAGGCACATGGAAAGAATAGGCAGGATTGTCTGCATAGTGATAAGGCACATGGAAAGAACAGGCAGGGTTGTCTGCATAGTGATAAGTCACATGGAAAGAACAGGCAGGATTGTCTGCATAGTGATAAGGCACATGGAAAGAATAGGCAGGGTTGTCTGCTTGAGGACACCGCTTATATATCAAAATGGGTGGCACAGTAGTGCAGCGGTTAACATTGTTGCCTCATAGCAAGAGGATCTCTGGTTTCATTCTTGGCTGGGGTGCCTTCTGTGTGGACTCTGCATGTCCTCCCTGTGTTCACGGGGGTTTCTTCCAGGTACTCAGGTTTCCTCCCACATTCCAAACACATGCATCTGGACCATTTCTCCTTGGGTGTCCTCTGAAAATAAGCTCTGTCCTAGTTGGACTTTACCGGTCAACAAATGTTACATATATAAATAAATGTGTACAGAATTTTATGCAGAAAAGTGGACAACACGAAAAACAATGGAAGCTGAACCCCTGGCACTATCCTAAAAACTGAGTGACAGGCAGTTTTATGAAAGGACAGAACGGTTTTATAAAAGGAGAAGAGTTCAGAACCTACAACCAAGGTGGTGTACACAGGCACTGTTGTATAGGATGATGGCTATATAAACACTTTGGCTCCAACACCAAAAGTAAAAAGGCCAATACTGAGCACTGTGGTTATATGACAATTAAGGAGTTAAAGATGATGGATTGAGAATATGTTGAAGTTGAGTTTTTGTTCTGGGGTGAAGGGAAGCATCTGTAAATATAACAAATGATGCAATTAGCATCACATATTGGATCCATTTTATCTTTAATTCTTCCTAACCTGATCCCCACTGACCATGCCCCAGTCCTGAGTTGCTCATGGGCATTCATCTGAACATGAGGGCAATAGCCAGCTGGTATAAGTGATGACATCCCTACAAGTATTATGCATTTTGTTTCCTAACCCCCCTTCTCCAAGTGACTTGAGCATGTCAAAAAGATGGTTATACAATTTATGCTTAGTGACATGTATGTGTTTGCATGCATGAGCCAAATCCCTGCTGCAATGCTGTTTTCTGCCTGACAGTGTTAGGAAATATTTCCAGCCCTTGTTCTGCTTGCTACCATAACCAGTATTCACCGGATGTCAGTACTGTGGCAGATGGAACCACAGCCCTCCCTAGATGGGTGAGACAACCCTGGATGTCTGCAACCACCCAGAGCAGCCAACTTTTGCTGTGTATGGGTCAGTATCCAATCCCAGGTCATGTAGACCATAGTTAGGACATTATCCCAGTATACCGTGGAAACATTTTTTCTCTTTAAACCTTGAGTGTTACATGATATTTAACCTAATGAGCACAATAAAATTCAGACATTATTTCTGCAGACTCTAGCAGAGGTTATATAGGAAAAAACAGCTATAGCTAAATAATTTGCCCTTTTTTATCTTTCTGTTTATTAAAAAAGGTAATATGGTGACTAGTGCAACAGAAATCCACTGTCAGGTGCAGAGTATCTACAAGAACTTTATACTTGGTCGAATAGTGCATGCAGTGCAGATTATTTGTATAAGATATATTAGTAGAATCAGTACTATAGCAACCTCAGAACAACTGCTATCTTGTTGCTGACATATGAGGTTAACATCTGCAACCTAGGAATGTGTGCTGGTTTAAAAAAAAATTCCTCAAGATGTGCTTCTATAGTGCAGGTCTCCCTGAGGAACTGGGTGCAACTCTTATGCCAAAATGCTGATGCATAGTTTTACAAAAATTATTTAACAGATGAAGAAAAAAAGCTTGTCAAGTTGTGAATACTTTCTCAATGTTTGTATTTATGGATTACCATTATTAAACAGTTAACCGTCAATTCTTTCAAAGCACAGACGCACACACACACACACACACACACACACACACACACACACACACACACACACACACACACACACACAAAAACAGACCAACTTGCTACAGTACAGCTAGAGCTGGTGAGTACTGACAGACTGCATGTGAAGGTTGGCTCTGTTTCTCTCATATTTTTCATTTGTATATATTTTTTTTTTGTTTAGAGGGATTGTTTTGTACTTTTCTCATGTGAAAATTTGCTGCACACATAATAACAAGGGCAGACAAATTAAATATGCATACAACTTCAAATAAAATAAAGATGCACACTACCTGGCATCAGGCTGACCTCAAAACATCCTTGCATACTATTAAATTCATTTCTTTTCATAAAATCCCAGTCCCCTCACAATACAGTATATGTTATTTGTACCAACATAACTGCTTCACTCACAACTTCCTTAATCTTTTACCCATATATCATTGAAGACCTTTACGCAAAATAATTTCCTATCCCTCTTTTTACTTCAAGACACTTTCTCATAAGAAAATCTGAAAAAAAATTCTTCTATCAGCTACAAGTTCACTTCTAAATTTCACTATCCACATCCCTAAATTCTGACTACTGCTTATTTTATCCCCAAACTTTTAGCATGTATCTTTAGCATATCACTCCCTACTGGAATAATTCCTGGGGATTCAAGCATGTACTGATCATACCTCTTCATAAACCTCTTTCACCAAAAAATATAAACCAGTTGCTATCTATGCCCTTTGGAAAACCTATTTGAAAATCTTATCTATGAACATCTTCTGGATCACATCCTAAAATATGACCTGCTTACTGATAGATAATATGGATTTTGTCCAAATTACATACTCAGTCTACTATTATAGATTTAAAGTCTCAAATGTATTCCAATATAAAGCAAGGTCTCAAAACAGGAGCTTCTCAAATTGAGATGGGCTTTAAACTATGAATCATGATCTATTACTCCTAAAACTATCTGATCCTTGTTTCTCCAGTGAAGTATCCGACTTGATCAAGGACTACTATTGTTTGTCAGGTTTTATACAGAGTCAGTAAAAAGACTTGCACCAACTTATTCCCATGTTAATCATTTTATTTTACTACAAGTGGCGCTCAGCCATCTTTTTATTTTTTTCTAGTTTGTGCATACTTTAGTGGTTTGAGAAACTGATGTGCATTGTCTTTTGGATTTGTTATTTCAAGCAATACTTGTCCAGGATCAATTTACTCTGTGGTCCAACTTGGCTCTGTTCTTGGTCCTCTACTTTTTCTCTCTTTATAGTAACAGTCTCCACTGGGACTTGACTTGCCTCAACGATATAACATATGTAGATGGAGTCATGTCATTAGATTGAATGTAATGAATCTCTAGTGACATAACACTGACATCCAGAATGTATAACCAAAAACAAAGCAACAAAAATATTTTTTGGCAGGGAGCAAAACCCTCATTTAGGGAATCACTCTATATACTAACTCCAAGATCACACTATAGCAGAGAAAGGGTCAATTACCCATTTCATGCTGTACTGCAACCTCTCACTGCAGGTTTTCTGTTTCTCCCCATATGTTGACATTTAGGGGTCTATATTATATGTTCAAAGAGACTTTTCATGGAACATATAATCATCGAGCCCTACAGAGCGAATGCTCTAAAGTGCAAATGGCCACGACTGCAAATTTTTTCCTCGGGAAAAAATTAATGGCGCCGTACACAAAAAACACAAACTTCAAAACCCTAATCAAGTGGGGGGGGGGCTTCACCCACTACCATCCCCAATGTGGGGGGCTGTGCCTCCCACCCCCCCAACTAAATATACCAACTCCGAGATCTCTCTACTTTAGGGAAAAGGGCAATTCCTGATAACGACCAACTGAATTTTTGACCCGAGGAAATAAATTTGCAGACGTGGCCTTTCGCGCTTTACAGTGTTTGCTCTGTAGGGGTCAATGATTATATGCTTGAAGAAAAGTCTCTTCGAACATATGATATAGACCCGACATTTCTGACATTGATGTTTATGTTTTGGCCTCAATACTCGTGATATTTACATCCATCACAATATGCAGCTGACACGGTACAGTTATCACTACCAACCATAAATCAATCACTCAGGTCACAAAAGCCCTGCAAACCAACTTCACTATAGCTTGGAATTGGATCTCTAATAATGAGCTACCAATGCCAATAAATCCTCAGTTATGCTTTTTGGAACAACAAAAAGACTAACTATGATTGCAATGCTAATTATCACTGACTCCAGTGGAACTGCTTACTCCTTATCTGCACGTCAAATATACACTTGAACTGTGGCTGATAACATGTTTGTCATTTCACGATCATACTGACCCTTCTCCTTTTAAAGTCTTAACAGCAACATCATGTTGCCTAAAACATTTCACATTTCCTTACAGCTAAAGTTAGAGGAGTAATTGCTAAGAAGGTATTAATTCATAGTCTAGAATACACTCTCCACAGTATCACCTCTCCCTTAGGACAAAACACTGTCATTTTTCAGACTACAATACAGCCAAAAAAAAAAAAACCCTCTTGAATGTATTCACTTTGCCTGCTCCTCAGAATACCATTGGACCACTGTTCAGAAAACAAACTGCCTTCCTGTTATTACAAGATTACATTTTCTACTAAACACTCTTACATTCAAAAACCTAACCAATGGTGTTGCCTACCTCTTGCCAAAAAGCTTACATTATAGAAATCCAACTACACTCTTAGTAGTGCAGTTGTACTCAGATTAATTATAACTGTTTTCTCTAGCCATTTCTGAAAGATCCTTTCATAAACTTGTCCCAGCCTCTCTGAACTCTTTACCCTGTGGATGATTGTACTCTGTTTAACAAAAAGTTACAATCTCACAGGAATACAGGTTTACCTGTTTCAATGACAAGAGTTTATATACACCTTGACGTATACTTAAGGACATAATTCTATGTGCAAATTAAATGTTAACTCTGTTTATCATTAGACATTATTATCAGTTGGTCCTCTGTTTAAACTTATCAGCCATATATACTTTTGATTGTGGATTTATGCTCTGTGTATATTTATTGACTGTATATACTTTTGATTGTATTTTGGCTGATGTTTTTACCTACCAAACATGCCAACACCATTTACTGTTACTTGTTAACCAAAATGTTTTCTCGATGCTAACCTGTCTAAATGGTCTTTGCTGTTTCATGTGCTATCATCAGTCCTTGAGACCATGTTGTGGGCAAAATTAGAGACAAACAAAAACAAATTTCAGTCGCCCTTAGCTATGAGTATAGTACAGCAAACACCATTACCATGCCTTCAAAGCTTTGTCCTTATCAGCCTAGAACCAGGCTTAGAAAATGGACCTTTTCTTTCAGCAAACCCATAAGCCATATATGCATGTATATGTATATAGATATTTGTAACAGACATTTAATATATATATATATATATATATATATATATATATATATATATATATATGGATCTATATTTATACATCAAAAGTATGTTTCATCAAAACGTAAAATATCGAACTGACTTTTGCAAAAGTGCATTTTATAGAAAATGCACTTTAGGAAAAAAAAACTAAAAAAAATAAAACAGTACTCACATTTATGCAGGGGGCAACCCCCCTGTGCCCCCCCCTACTTTAATATTCGCACTCCGAGATCGCACTAGAGTGTGGAAAAGGGAATATTCCCTTATCCCCGCTGTACTGCGATGTAAGCAACAGTTAGAAAGTTAGACTTTGGTTTACGCCTTAAAAAAAAATCCAACAATTTCATTATAAGAGGCTAGCACAATTTACTGGAGGTGGGGCTGAATGAAGGTAGACCTTCAGGCCAACAACACAAAGGTGCTCTGACAATGAAGGCTGATCATATCATCGCCATTAAGGGATGAAAAGCAGGATCTAAAATGTTTAATACTATACAGATTGATTAAAGTTTATTCCTCGGTTCATAGCTCCTCGCCTTCAGACCTCTCAGTGTGTGTGTGTGTGTGTGTGTGTGTGTGTGTGTGTGTGTGTGTGTGTGTGTGTGTGTGGGTGGGTGTGTCTCTCTCTCTCTCTATATATATATATATATATATATATATATATATATATATATATATATATATATATATATATATATATATATATATATATGTATATATATATCTATATAAAAACAATAATAACTTCTTAACGGTTTATGGACCTGTGCTGGGGCAGATGTGGTACATGTCACAGAATTATTGCCTAGAATATATGGAGTTAGATGCTTATAAAAGAGAAGACTGCAAAGAGCTCTTACAATGTCCCTGTTATGACTGCAATAATACATCAAAAAGATAGGTTGAATAAGTATAAATAAAAAAAATGAATGAGACTTAACAGTTTAGCACTAGTAAGCATACCCTGCATTAGTCATTATCCTGAGTTGTGGCCTGTCATCTCCTTAACCTTCCCAACAGACTACTCATTTGGTACTTTACTACATCCAATCCAAGATGCAGTCTGCTCTATATATTAATGCAAACAGTAGTTGTCGAATGCTGGTTCTGATGATCAGTCAGTTACCGACGTTTTGATGTTGTATCTTATTAGCCATCATTTTCTATGACTTCATGTGTATAATTTTCAGTCACTGTTTCTTTCATTAAGTTTACAACAAGATAAATCATGACTGAAACTAATACTGCTTGACAAGCAGAATAAAAATTATTGAAAAAGTGGCTGACAGCAATAAAAAGGTAAAGGAGAAATAAATAAAAGCGCAATTTGTGTTAGTTGAAAATATATCTGGAAAAAGATGCATAAAGCTCAGTTTTATAATTAGTGGACCAGCAATACAGTAGGAGATGATATGTTGTCTTGTGAAATGTGATCTGATTTATGAGAACTAAAGGTACAGTAGCTTGGGCAGGTGGTGAGTTAAAGAAACATGAGGAGGTTATTTCTGAGAAATTCACAAATGAATCCCTTGCAATATGCATATGATATCTGATGAATCACACAACTTATGAAGAAACACACTGCCTGAAAGTCGAAAGATGCAAGTTTATGAGGTGTCAAACTCCTTGGAATGCTATTCAGATGGATTCATCTGTAATTTCTAATTGGAGGTTTACATGAATTAGGTAATGCAGCAAGATCTTTTTTTGTATTCATTTAGCATTATTCATTAAAATGTAACTAAATGTACTTTAGTAAACTGTAGTGCAATGGCTATGATAATTCTTCTTGCAAGAGATACAAACAGACTTCAAGAAAATATAAATTTCATTTTTGAGTATGGGCAGTGGTTCATTTTCCCATACTGTTATAGAAGTAATGTCACTACAATAGAATTTAAAGAAATTGCAGAAATAAAAGTTACGACAGGAAGAAGAGAGTAGATCAGCACTGAATTAGCCAAACTCACTTCAGCATTAGAGATAAGAACTCAGGGTCTCTTCTGACCTTTGACTGTGTAAATGCACCTTCAGATGGCTATATAATATGGATGGATGGCTTATGTAATGACCAATTGCTTTGCCTTGCTCAAACAGCTGAGGCTTAATTCTGCTTCTAGACCATTTTGACTTGAGCATCTGTACAGCTAACACCTATCATTTGGCACAGTTACATCAATACCCAAGGGGTGTATTTCATTGAAATTAGACTGTTTCTACTTGTGAAGGTCAGCTCTCAGGGCAAACATTATGCAGAACTGTCCAACTTAATCAACTATCAATGAAAGTCTAAAGCACTAGCATCCATTACTTACAAGAAAGATTCAATACATGTCAGTCTGCATTCATTTGGGAGGAACTGGTCATCTTTCCAAAAGACTATATTTTCACTTTTCCACTTGGGTGCTTTCACCCTACATTCTACAATAAAATAAAAATAAAACATGTACTTATCCATGGTTGTTCTGTTCAAGGAATACCAAGATGTTATTCTAGGAATAATATTCCACGTCAACAGTTTTTTAACAATGTACATATACGGCATAAGAATATGCTATGGAAGTTTGACTCCAGAGATTAACTTTCAAATATTATTTGATTAAATAAAGGGCAAGAATCAAACTGGCAAAATTAATAAAGCATGAAGTGTTTTAGTCTGCAAAACCAGCTAGATCTTTCAATGAGGGTGATGACAAGTAATATAGTTAAGATAATGATGAAATAAAACAGAAAATATGCACATGTGAAATATTCCTGATTTTCTCTACACAGTAAACCCCACATCAAAAGCACATACCCCATCTAGTACAGCATCTATCTCAGCATTTCTGTATGCTTCTGCTAAACTGTACTCTGCCATTGTTTCTGACAAACATTCAATGCCTTACCACCATTTAATTGAAAGACTGTTTGCAAATATGTTTTCAATCGCCCCTTTCTAACTATCAACCATGTTTGGCATACCCTTCTCCCAAGGTAGCATCTCCATAGGTTATCTGATCTCTCCCTTCCATAGCACTTGTACCTCTGGGCTGTTGAATAATACCTTACTCTGCCACTCTTTGCATGTCTCCCAGTACTGGACGCAGTAATCTTGGCGTGTCTTTAATGGCTGTACTCAGCAAACATGAGCTGAGTTTAGCTACAGTCCAGTCTTCATAGAAAATACTCAGCATCCAGTTGTTGTTTTTACATTGAATAATTCAGCCTAGTTATGAACATAGCTTTGAAATATAAATTCGTCTTCATTTTCTGTACTTCCTTCAAACACAGCTGTTTGTATGCAATCTGTTCCTAGAATCCTCATTGCCAAAGTACAGTGCCTTGTACAATTCTGTATCATATCTCACTTGCTAGGTATGTGGCCAGACCTCTGTCAATACAAACAAAAGCTTCCTTCGATGGGCACAGTTCCAGTCTTGATGTTTCCAGGATCATGCCGGACTGACAATGTATTATATTCATTGTGATTCCCTTTCCATGCAGCTCTCATGTTAATCACTCTTATTGTCTGATTCTGGGTGAAACATTTATCTGCACAGATTGAGTATCACCCTGCAGAAATCAGCAGTAAGCACAATATCCAGCAATATGAATTCCAGATGCCCAGCATCCAAATGTGTGTCTCCATGCTCTTCCATGTTGCCTTTACAGATCTAAAACAGGGGGACTAGCGATACATGAGTAACAGAAAGAAGAAGAGTGCTTCTCTGAGAAACGTAGTCTTCAGGATTGTCACTAGTATACGTATTACATGCTACTTTGTAACCTTCTACACTATGGATAATAGACTGGCACATCTCTGATAATCTGGTGCCTTCCCAGATCCACAACTGTGCAAACAAACTAACTTTTGTTGCCCTTTATTGTTAGCAAGTGGTAATTCATACAATTTTACTACTTACTTAATGAGCAAATAGTTATATCACAGTAATGTGCCATATGTTAGTTGCTATACCATTGTTACAAGAATATTGTAAGCTGCTGTGAATTGAGCCGTAGTTATTAAAAAAAAACAAGCTGATTCAATATATGTAGAGACTAGAAGTCGGACCATGGAGCACACACTCATCAGTCTTCCATCCTTTTTTTTTCCTGCTGATGAGGAGGATTTCAAAACGATGTGCATGCAGACTTTGTCAATCTGTACATTTCTGGGGCCGCAATGCATTACTGAACACAATCTCAGGCAATATGATTTTACAATAATTCCCTATGAAAGGCTGCAGTCTTCCCTGATATGTGTTCTTTTCCATTAAGTTAAAGCAATAGCAGGAACATAATGAAAAAACTCTGAATTGTACAGAAAAAGAAATTGCAAAGAGATATTGGTGACTTTTCACAAGGGACTGTACACAAACAGAAGAAGATTCCATCACATTGAGAACGCATCACAGTTCATGGATCAGGTTGGGTATGTGAGCATGCATGCTTCAACATCCACAACTGCATGTTTTAAGGAAGAGCTAGCTGAAAAAGTTTCTCTTTCAACATCTTTTCTGATATTAAACTACCTTTACATGTGATCAGTACTTTAGCAGGAAAAAATGCAGTGTCAAGTCAACAGAGATGGAATCCTGCTCAGAGAACAACATGAACATTTTGTAAGACAGCAACAAAGAAGGAGATAAAGACAGGTGTTCTAATGATGCATTAAATTTAACTACAGTATACTTCTCCAAAGGTTCTGCTTTTCTTTTGAAAAGAGCTCATACATTATTCTTGCCATCAAAATAAATTCAGCAAATATCAGAATACATTTATTCATACTATTTAAGAAATTACAATTAAGAAACTGTTTTGCCTAAAAACAACCAAATCAAAACATTTTAGTATAGAAACTGATAAAAACAAACTCAGTTTTCTGAATAAATTTACTGAAGCTTGTTAAAGGAACCTCTGTTGGATTCATTTCTGTGTGAGTTTTCAGACTGTTTTACATAATGCATAAAAAGTAAGCTTTTTTTCTCTGAAATCATATTTTATGCTTCCTTTCATTAGTGTACTGTAGTATTGGTCTAGTAATTAAGGTTATATGCATTAATTAAATTTTTTGTTAGATTTCTTTAAAAATCCATTAATGTGACCTTAACGGCGACTGATGCCTGGTTCAGCAGTTAAAGATAAAGGATGAAAGGAAACATACAGTAACAATGTCAAAACAGCAATATTTGAAAACTTGTTTTGATGTAGTATTTGTGACTAATTACTGTCTTCCAAAATATGTAAATCTTTATACCCCTCACTTTCTAGGAGGACCAAATAATCACAGAAAAATTCCAATAACGGGAAACTAGTGATATTGATATTAATAATATAGTGACAACATCAGCTCCAGAAAAAAACAGAGTGTTTTTGTCTGTTCGAAATTCTGAGTAATATGGTTAGAAAGAAGTGTTTGTAAAAATTGCCGTTATAATTTAAACACTTTGATTTCACATCCTAAGGGGTATTAAACTGTTCCCTGTTTATACCAGCTGAAGGATGGACTTGCTATTTTTTTAATGGTGCGAAAATTTCATCCAAGTTGTATTTTTTTAACCTACCCAGAACTGTTATCTTGTCCATGGAAACAACACACTTGCACCTACAGTTCAGTAAAAAGGCAACTCTGTTAGGCACCTTTCTTAGGCTGGAGCAAAAAGCAGCAGACACACAAAGCAATACTGAGTAGCTAAAATACCTTTAGATGCTGTAAAATACTTTGAAGTACTACAATTCCTTTTTGCCTGTTGCAGTCTGAAATGTATTAAAGCTTTTAAGGCTGTTATAGGAACACAGATGCAATTTAATTGTACCTGCTGTCTGGCAGCTAGTACTAAGTATGTTACAGCTTTCAAAGATGGAAAACAATTATGACCTCCTACATTTTTTTCTGTCTCTTTCTCTCACTCTCTTACTTTGTCTCATAGCTGGCAATGTTCTGGAGAAATTAAAGCTCCATTTACTACAAAGGCATATCTAGCAGTACTAAGTATGTTATAGCTTTCAAAGCTGTGACAAACAGGTTTCCCACATATTTTTCTTTCTTTCTTTTTCAACTACTGGTAATGGATGGATTAGTTTCATGTACTGCAAAGAATTATGATCAAGCCTTTCTGTTCATAACCAAACTGTTAAATATTCTCAAAATGGATAGAACGATTCTCCTCTGAAGCTTTGCTTCACCCTGCTACCTAGGTACATTTCTTGACATCTATTTATTGAACTCATTATAACTTTGTTAAGATCAGAGGCCCACTCATAAGCCTTTACATTCTAAACAAAGGAAAGAGTTTTGGGGATATATTTGCTACCCTCTATGCCAACCTGATAATGAGGCAATTTGTGCAATATTTTCCACTCATGATTGCTAGGAATGTTGCATTTTATGAATGGTGCATAAATGATTTGTTAATTACTTGTGACTCCATGTTACTGGAGTTTGTTAGGTTCATGGAAGATTTAGAAGATACTGGTTACTTGTACATAGCAACATAATGAATATGTGATGAGTTATTTAGACATGTCACAGATGACACATGATGAGAAAGTTAATAATGATAAGGGAAAAAAAGCCACTTTTGAAAACATTTTTTCATGCGCAGAGTGCATGTGTGCATATACAACTTCACCACCTGAGAAGGAATTTCTAAGGGCCATGAATTAATGTCCTCTAAGAGAATGCTTCTGCAGTCTGCTGAGGATATTTCTGTAAATATTGTAGGTTTTGCCTATCAGAAAGTGAATGTGATGGAGTTTGAGCAAGGGCACAATAGACCTACAAGTAGTATGAAGATGGGAAATACATAATTTGTAGAAGAAAATGAGAACATTTATCACCAAATTGGTTTCTTATACTGAAAATATAATTAACAAATTACATAACTATATGCCAGTGTTGCTAGTTGATAACATTAGGGAGGATACTACATAAAGATTTGAAAGTTTCTTTTATGAATTCAGAAGTCTTTTAGGTTTGCCCTTCTGTATTCTGTATAAAAAGCATACTTGTTGAACCTTTACTAGACAAAACTAACAGATAAAAACTTAATCTTGAAAGAAGCAATCAAAAGTGTTTTCTGCAGGAGCAAGTCCCTGACAACCTCACACATGTCGGGCTTTGCCCTAAACCCCTTTCTTATATATACTAATGTTGCCCTCACAAAAATGCAGAGAAAAAAATGTAAGTCAAGCTATTAAATCAATATCTGTACACAAAGGCTGATAAAAGTAGTGATATCCTAATGAAAAAGTGGGTACGGAGCTCCAGATAGAGCCAGAGAAACTTACAACTTGAAAAGCATTACCTGTACACTTGGACAAATGTAGAGAAAGCCCTTTAGCTTCAATATTATTTGTTTTATCACAAAACGCTGTTAACAATAAAGTAAACAAAAGTCACAGTAAATCCAATAATCAAGGACACAACAAGAATTAAATAAAAATAAAGTATAATAACACCAAAAATTGACATCAAACCCCACTAAGTGCATATCAAAAATAAGGTCTTAAGAACCCTCTGAAAGTCACAGTTAGGCACTCCTAAAACCACCATGGTATCAGATTCCACAGGTGGAGATTGATAAGAAAATGAACAGAATCCAGAAGATTCAAGGTGAACTTGAAGAACTGCCAGGATCCCCTGCAAGACTAAGTGTATAAAACACAGACTGGGCAGTAAGGGACCATGAGGTCCTTCAGGTATGAAAACTTCAGGTCATGCATGTGCAAACATGTTAGCATATGTATTACAGATGATCCTGTAACAAAAGGCTACTTTCAGATTTGCTAATTAATATCATATATATTAAAGAAGCCTAATATTAGGTAGAAACCATATCAATGAAAGTTGTTCCACTTGTGTTTTAGGTGTTTTAGGTTTAGAGTAGGTTGAACCAAAAACGAACAGAGGTGTTTAGTTAACTGTCACAAATGCAGTCTCCCTTGGGTTGTGCACTGCTTAAGATGTACTTGTGATCTTCTGAAATGGTATATATGGTCACAAATGAGGAAGTAACAGCTTACACAACTGGTTCATATGAAAGATGTGAAGAGTAGTGGGCAAATATTTGACAGACTGCAACCAGCAACATTCTATGTATCTAAACTGTCCAACTTTTGTTCCAGTGCCCCCAAGGGCTGGAGCAGAAGGGGTAAATTACCTCCTTCAGAAAGGAGGCTTACTTTATACTAACACATTCTACTGTCATTCCTTGGGCACCCGAATATTGAATAAACATTGAAGACTTGTCTTTATTAAGGGCAGCATCAGAACTAAAGGATTCCAGTACTTGAATGGATATCTTTGCATGACTGGGCACCATGCCTAGGCTTTGATTTTTATTTTACTTTATTTTATTTAATACATGTTAACTAGAATATAGTGTTAATCAAAGCAGAATATTTTAGTTCCAGCCTGCAAAACATACCAAAAAATGAACAAACTTTACAGAGTAATGAGCATTGCTTTAGAAAACTAGAGGGATCTGGATAAAATATTACACTATGCAAAATGAGATGGAGAAAACTGGTGTATAAATTCTTAGTCAAAAATAACATTATTGACTTTAAATGTAGATGCAGTGGCTGATGGATTGATACAATATTTACAGTCTCTGGATAAGGAGTCTACAGAAAGGTAGGAAGAAACAAGAAAGAAACAGATATAAATAATAAAAACAAACACAGGAATAAAGAAAAAAAATAAAAAAGACAGAAATAGTTAAGAGACCCATGCTCTTCAGTATAACCCTGTAACAGAACATAATTATAGAACCATAGGATCACAGGAGGTTATTAGGCTATCGACCTGGAGGTCATTTCAAGCCTATCCGTTTCATCCCAATGTAATACCATCGATACTCTAGTCAATACCCAGGACTGAATTTAGTAATGACTGCCCATGTCCAGGAGGGTTGTGGGCACTATCCCAGGCAAGAATATATGGTGCCCCATCCACTCATCTAGGTTCCTCTTGAACAGTGTCATATAGGTGCTCTGTTTCACATGAATTGGCAGCCTGTTCCAAAGTCGCTGGGAGATAAATCTGTCCCTCCACCACATCCTATTCCCTGGAATGGGTAGGTCTAAACCAGTTTGAATTATGGATGTACAGCAGATTCATTAGGTCTGGGTCAGAGATTGCTCTGTAAGCCAGACCTAGGTCTCCCCTAAATGTCTATAACACATAGAGTGTAGTGACAGGAACTGTAGTAGGTCTGTGTAAGGCATGTGCTGGAGTCCCCTGATCATCTTTGTTAGAAACCTCTGAGGTCTCTCCAATTGCTGCAGGTGCTTTGTACAGTACATGCCAAAAGGGGCGTTATACTCAATTATAGGTCTGATTAGTGACAATTACAGAGGGGTTAAAACCTCCTTTGCTCTGGAGGCGATGCTTTTGCTAATTAAGACTGCTGTATAGAAGGCCTTCCTTACTACAGTAGACACATGGTGGTCAAAGTTAAGGTTGCAGTCTGCTTGTGATCGCAGACCCCTTACCACTTTGTACATAGGGTATTGTTGTTAATTTGACACAGTGAAGGGACATTGTTTTTACAGAAGGGAATGATGATGCATTTATTTGTATTCAGTTTGAGACTGTGACTAAGACACCAGTCGTTGGTCTGCATAACAGCCCCCTGAAGTGTACTGACATCATTTGGGGTTTCAGTAATTGCTCCCATTTTGCAGTTGTCCGCAAACTTGGTCAGCCACAACCCCTTAGTGTGAACTTCTAAGAAGTATATACCAAACAGTAAGGGTCCCAGCAATGGCCCTTGTGGCACCCTGCTGGTTACAGGTCTGCTGGCTGATGTGGAGTGAACTTTGATAGTGTGCGACTGTTTTTTGAGCCAGTTGGCAATGCGTCTTACAGCAAAGGGGTTTACATTCAGTTTGCTAAGCTTATTGAAAATGCCTGAGTGTGGGATTGTGTCAAAGGCCTTTGCCAAGTCCAGGTATGCTGTGTGCACAGATTTACCTTCGTCAATGTCCCTGGTCACATACACCAGGCTTAACAGGGTCTATATTAGATCATCAAAATGGCAGAATTTAGAATGATCTAATATCGAACCCAATATCGCAAATGCTGAAAACAGCAAAGCTTCACAAAACCGAATTCTTTCCTAGGGAAAGAATTCGGTTGGCCGTTGTTGTGGCTTTGCTGTTTTCAGCAATGCCGTGGAAAGTTACGGGTTGGGTTAAGGTAAGTGTGTGATTGTGCATTCGTTCGGATTAGGGCATGGGTTGGGTGAGTTAGGTTTAGGGCGCGGGGTCAGGTAAGTGTGCGATTGTGACAGAATTTGGGGTTAGGGGTGGGTTAAGTGAGTTAGGGTTAGGGTGCAGGTGAGGTGAGTGTGTGATAGTGAGAATTTGGGGTTAGGGGTGGGTTAAGTGAGTTAGGGTTAGGGCGTGAGTGAGGTGAGTGTGCAACAGTGAGAATTTGGGGATAGAGGCGGGTTAAGTGAGTTAGGGTTAGGGCACGGGTGAGGTGAGTGTACGATAGTGACGGACCTTAGGGCTAGGGTCTGGGTTAAGGTAAGTGGATAAATAGTAGTGTATGTGCAGTGTAGTGTAGGGTTAGATGTAACTTTTAAATGTATGTGTGTGGATTGCTTCTTTTTAGTGTGCTTGTGTGTGTGTGTTCCTCAGAACAGCAATTTTTTTCCCTGGGAAAAAATTTGCAGTTTTGAGGTTTCGATATTGTTAGGGTTTGGGTTTTGCAGTTCAACGTTATGGCATTCGATAATGAGCCGTTTCGATAATCTGATATAGACCCACTTAACAGGCAGAATCTGCCCTTGACTAAGCTGAATTGGGTTGGATCTAGGGTATGGAGGTCACCTATACCTTTATTTATGAGGTCCATGGTACTGTATTTTCCATGGCCTTACAGATGAGGCTGGTCCGACTTATGGGTCTATAAATCCCCAGGTCTGCTGTTAAGCAACCTTTGTGGAGAGGAATAACTGTTGCTGTTCTCCATTCCACAGGAACAAAGCCTGTGGATAGGCAATGATTGAATAGAGTACTTAATGGTGATGCTAGTTCATGTTTTAGTTTGTTTAGAAGACAGCCTGGGATGCCATCTGGTCCCATAGAGGCTGTGTTTCTTGCCTTAGATAAGGCTTTAATGACCTGCTCTTTGGATATGTAGGGTAGGGGTAAGTTGAGGGCAAAGTTTGCGATAAGTTTGGAAGGGATACAGGAGTAAAATTTTCACCATATCTGTCTGTTAGCAGGTTTTCTATCTCTGTGGGATCAGTGTGCGTGATACCATTAGTCACTAGTATGGCACATGCTTGGGTCCTACCTATTAGGGTATGTACATAGCTGTAAAAGGTTATCCTTGGATGTGATTGCTAGATTTCTCTCAAAGTTACACTTACAGGATTTGACATGTTGTCTTATTTGCCTATTGAGGGTGAGGAGGGTGATTTTCCATTGTTGGGGCCTCACCTTAGTTTTCTTAAACAACTTTTTGTGTTTGTTGTAAAGTTTGTGGATGCTGGATGTCCATTAGGGTGACTTGTTTTTACTTGGGGCTCTGGCTTTTATTCTTTCTGGAACAGCTGAGTTTATACACTTATACAAGTGACTGTACATGGCTTCAGTGTAAGCTGTGGTGGAGCTACCACTTCCAGCTTGGGGTGGGGCTTGGAATGCATTTATACCTTCCCCTAGTAGGGTATAGTTTGCCTTGGTGAAGTTTTTCAGTCTAACATCGACCTTTGTGAGTTCTGGTGTAAGTGCCAATTCAAAGGCGACTGATTTGTGATCAGATTTAACTAATGAGGATCCAACAGTTGCGGTGGTGGATCTGTTTGTCATGTTAGTGAAGACCAGATCTAGTATGTTTGTTTGTCTTGTTGGGGTTTGAACAATTTGTTCCAGGGCACCTGAATTAACAAAGTAAAGGAACTTTTGGACACGTGGGTTAGGGTTAGAGTAGGTTACCTAGTTGATGGTAGAATAACTGAAATTTCCCCATGGTCAGAGTGTTAGGCAATATTTGGATTGACTCTACTTTGATCAAGTAGGTCTCATGCGCATCATGATTCATGAAGGGGGATCTATAACTAGCTATGACCTGAATGGGGGCCCTACCCACAGTAATCTGAAAATGAAGTAACTCCATGGGGTTGTCCAGTCTAACTAGCAGGAGGTGAATTTATCTCTACTATAGATAGAAACACCACCTACTGTGGTTCTCACACATTCATTTTGTGGTATGAAGGTATGGAAGGAATTATAGCCTTGCAAGGCTGGGGTACTCTCTTAAGCCGTGAATCAGTCTATGACTGCACAGATATCTACATCCTCCAATGACAGGAGTGCTTCCAGGGTGTGCAGCTTTTGGTTTAAGCTCCTAGCATTTAGCAGTATAACCCTAATTTTTTTATGATTGTCAATTTTCACATTGGCAGTTTTGTTTGTGAGACCTTGCCTAAAAAGGCACTATAGGGGAGGCAAGAGCCTTTGCCAGCACCCAAAAGCCTAGTGGTTCCAGGTGCAAACCATCTCTGGCAAAGCAGCGAGGTTTGTCGACCATGTTGTCCCAGGCTGATAGAAACTGGATCCCCTTTGAATGACACCAAAACTAAGCCAATTATTAAAAAACTAAGCCAATTATTGGTTTGTACTGTGGCATTCTAGGTGAGGGTAATATGCTGCTCAAGGCTAGGAACATATCTGCCTGAGACACATACTCAGAGAGCTCAGTCATGTCTCTCTTCATATAGTCCAGCGAGGTACATCTCAGGTTGTCCACTCCAACATGAACTATGATGGAGTCATAATGCTACTTGTTGCCAAGAGACCTGAATGCATGTATGATCTGAAGAATCCCGACATCAGACAGGCAGCTGACTGTGACTTTCTCCTTATCTACCCTGGTGAGTGGGACATCTGCGTGCCTTACTATGGAATCTCCAATGACATGAAAATTTGGTTTCTGAGTGCTATGCCTTAAGGGCTTGGTAGGTGAGACACTGGTGTTGCAATATGTCTTAGGGCTGTGGAAGCTGTGTTTGTTGTAGTAGTCTTGTATTTTGGAGGTCTCTTGTGTTGTGGTAAGTTTTTGAGAGAACGTCCGCATATGTTGATTTATGTGTTGAATGCATACTATGTGTATGAGTAGTGCTACTATGAGCCTGAGTAGTGGTGGGTGAGTTGACAACCTCTTCAGTGTTACTGTATCAAGTGTGAGAGAGCAGGGATTCAAGATTTTTGGTGTAGATACATCTCCTGTACTCTGTACTAGAGAGAGTTATTAGTAGAGGGTTGTCAGTGTACATGACGCAGTTCTACATTGCCTTAGAAGACCCATGTCAACCTGGCTGGCAAGAGAAACATGGGTAGTCCAACTGTCCATAATGCTAGGTTTGAAGAACTGTTATCACAAAGGGGGGTACTTTGAGGATTGATCTAGGAGGTGTTCTGTAGGTATTTCTGATGGGGTTTTTGACTGGTGGTTTAATAGGTCACAGCTCACTAGCAATACTTCTTAGACTGGAAATGTACTAAAGATGAGGACTACACTAATGTACTGCAGTTGTATCTAAAGGAAAAGTTTTAGGAATTATTTGTCCGGCTATGGTGCACAATTGTGCAGCAATGCCAGGTGCTGAGCAACGCAGAAACAAGCAGAAACCCACTGAAATGCAGGGCTTCAATACCAAAAGCTAAAAACTTTGAAAACTTAAAAAAATGTCAGAAGAGCCAATGAGGGCACTTACTCCAAGCCCTAGAAAGTCCTTGTCTTCACGTCCGGGTGAAGCAAGATGGTGGCCTTTTGTGCTGCGAGTACTGCAGCTAGTGTTTCTGTTTCTCCTGTTGTTTCTTCTACTTTGCCTTCTATTACTGATTTACAGTCTTCTTTTCATTTAACAACTTTTTCTGTGTCTTGGGCTTCTTCACAGGCTTCATCTGTGTTGCATGACTTTAGTAACTTGTGCTTGACTGGGGTGACGAAATGGAGCTTCAGGATGGTTCTTTGGTTTATGCTGTTCTGGCTCCCCTACTGCTCTGCTGGTTCCTTCTGCTAGTGTGGCATCTTCTGTTGCTTCTGCAGTTGTTTCTCAGGCCAAGTCTTATGCTGCTGTGGCAAAATTTGGCAGGTTCTGCTTCTTGGAATCAGCTTAGCTCTGAGGCAGTCCAGGATTGTTTGTAAGCCTTTGGTTTCTCTTAAATCTGCTTTAGGCCAGACTCTTTCACGTAAGTTTATTTGGCATTCTTTATTGAAACCTTTGTCTGTGTCTGCTCAGTCTTTGTGTGCTATTATTCACTGGGGGAGGGAAGCTTTTCCTGATATTTATTTTGAAGGGCAGGAGGCTGCTTCTATTTTTGTTTCTCATTTTGCTGTACATAAACATCAGCAGCCTTGGTCTGATTTTGTGCTTTCTAAAGGAGATGTTTCTTATAAGCTTAATGTTATTTTGTACTTTCATTCTGTTTATGTTACAGAAGCACAAGTTAGGGAGTATTTACTTTCTTACTGTGCTGATGTTTTTTCTGTTAAGAAATCTTTTGATTCTGATGTTGATGGGGTTTGGGATGGGGCATGGGAGGCCTGGGTGCCTTTGCGTGTAATCGATTGTAGTGTTTCCGATTTGCCTGCTGTGTTTGTTCTGGTCAGAGAGGCATTTTGAAGTATGCAGATCAGCCTAAATTCTGCTTTTTTGTGGTGATTTTTCTCAGTTGTTGTCTGATTGTCCTGCTAGGAAATGCACTCATTGTAGATCCACAGTGAGTGTTTGCTAGCGCTTGTCCACAGTGGTGCCGTTTATTTTCTTGTTCTCATGTTGATTCTGTTTGTCCTGCTGTGCCTTCTGTGTTACCTGTTTTCCCTGTGTCTTCTCAGACTTTACTTTCTGAAGTTTCTGTTTCTTTTCTGCTGCTGCTCCTGTGAAGTCTTCCCCAATGCAGGCTGTTGCCTCTATCCCTTGCCCCCCCCCCCACCCACCACCATCTGTCTCTCTTCTTCCTTCTGCTTCCTCTCTGGAAGTGTCTACTCTGCCTTTTTTGCCTTCTAGTCCTCCTTGTCCTGTTTCTGTTGCTTCTGGTTCTCACTCTACTGTGCCTTTTTCTCCTGTTGTTTTTGTTGTCCCTACTGGTACTGATATGTTAGAGTCTAATGGGACATTACTTAGTCCAGCTGATACCTCTTCTACTGGTGATGGTATCACTTCTAAAGATACTGTTAGTGTGTCTGATTTGTGTACTGATATGGATGATTCTGACCAGTGGACTCAGCTTCTAGGCATATGCATCTTAGAAACAAGTGGAATAGGAATGGTTCTGAAGGTATTTTTTGTCCTGGTACTGATGGCTAAGTTGTCTTTGACTTTTTGTAATATTAATGGTATGGTGTCACTGCCCTGGTGTTTGACTGTTTTTTCCTGGGTTTCTGCCTTACACTCTGACACTGTCTGTTGGATGTGGGAAGGCTTTCCTCTGTTCATTGTTCCCAATGGCAAATTTTGTGGTGCAATGTTTTTTGGTCTTTAGGGGCAGATCGTAGGTCTGATATTAAGTTGCTGTATCATAAATCTGTTGTGGTTGTTAGGGATGTCATTCATGTTTTGTCTGGGTAGGCGTTTGGTGGTGGATTTGTTGTGCAGACATTCTTTTGTACATTTAGTGATTGTTTATGCTTTTATTCCGGTGTCTGAGCATCTCTTACTATTTCAAATTTTGCAACCTTATTTTTTTACTTGACTGCCCTATTCCTTTTTAGTGACTTTAACTTTGATGCAATGCCATGGTGTTCTGAGGTCAGACATGACTCTAGTGTCCATTGTTGTAAGGACATTTTACGTATGGCCTGTCTTACTGTCTGTAGTCCTCCTGCCTTTGCTTACTTTCATGGGACTGCACGCACCCGAATTGATTACTGCTTTTGTTCTCCTACCTTTCATGTGGTTTCTTACTCCTTGTCTTTTGTACCTTTTACTGATCATCCCACTTTGTCCTTTTCCTTTGGGGTTTCTTCTGCATTGTGTAAGGGTAGGGGTCTTTCTCATTTTACTGCTCCTTGGACTTTTACTTCTGCCTAGCAAGAGCTCATTACTGAGTTATGACATGATCATTTTACTCTGTTGCCTTTGTATTCTTCTCTTTCTTCTTGGTGGGTGGCCTTTAAAGATGTTTGCTTCCCGTTATTCCTCATTTGCCCTCTCTTATTATTCCTTTTTAAGGGCTCTTCTAACCCCCTTTATGCTGCTTTCCAGTTTGCTGTGCATCATGCTCCTGCCAGTGCCCTTTGACACCTCTGTGAGTTGCATTTGCATAACCTTGCTAGGGTGAGAGTGATTCTTTGGAACTTAGCCCAGTCTTTAAAAGGGAGGGGGTAAGGAGTTTCTCCCTTATGTTGGTAAATGTACTCTTAGGAAGAAGACCTTTATTGACGGTTTGTTATCCTCTTCAGGTGATGTTGTCACCATTAAGGAGGGTATTCTGCTGGAAGTTAATTATTATACTGCCCCAGAGTTGGATAGCCTTTCTTATCATTTTTACAGCTCTTTCTCTCTCTCACGCTCAGTTGTCTGTACTGGTGTAATTGTTTAATGAGTGGTTTTCTGATGGTTTTCTCATGGTTTTTCGCATCCTGGTTTATTATGAATAGCCCTTAAGTTCCTTTGGAAAAAGGGTGACCACAGGGTCTTTTTTATCTTGCGTCAACTTTCTCTTCGCAATACCTATTATAAGTTGTTTTGTAAGATATTTAAATTACATCTGAAGTCAAAGATGCAATATTAGTTGGACTCTGGGGTCTATGGCATTTATGGTAGGTCTATGCAAGGTTTGTTGCTTTTGTTGAAGTCTCTTGTCGCCTTTGTTCATGCTTCTGATTCTGCTCTGCTGCTCTCTTGTGACCTGACCAAACCATTTGACAATGTTAGCATTCAGTCTTGTTGGTGATCTTAAAAGCTTTTGGATTTGGTTCTCTTTTTCTTCAGTGTATTGTTTCCATTTATTCAGCTTCTGTTATTGTTCCTTTGGCTAATGGGAGCTGAAGTTGCCATGACGAATGGTGTGTGTTAACGTTGTCCCTTCAGCAGTTATCTTTTTAATCTGGTGGTAGGTGCTGTGTTTTTTAAGGCAAGGGTGCACTTTTCCTTGTCTCCTTTTTCTTTTTTTATGTTTAGGAGTTTTGGTGCCTCATTTTCTGTCTTATGCAGATGATGTTACTATTGTTGCAGAGTCTTCTTCTGTTCTTTTGCTCTATTTGCAGTATTATTCTTTTGTTTTTTCATTAGTGGGCCTTTTTCTTAATTTTGCCAAATCCTGTGATTTTGGTGCAGTTCCTGGTGTTGAGCATGTTCCTTTTACTAGCATTCGGTGTGCCTTTTAGTTCTCCTTATATTGCTTGGTGTTGTGAAGCCCTTCTTTGTAAAGCTGTTCAACGCTTGGCTTTGTGGTGTTCTTTTCCTTTATTGGCACTTTTGAGTATTTTTTTTCTATTTCCATGTTCCTGGTCCATCCATCTTTTGTCTGAGATCTTCCTTTTTTTTTTTTTTTGGGGGGGGAGCACTTCCTGTTCACCTGTTAGAAGAGTATTTTGTATTGTCCTCCTACATCTGATGGTACGGTTTACTGTCCTTTTTTTGTACACTTTGTTTCTTTTTCCTGTTTTGCAACATTTGCACACTTTCTTTGCTTGGTTGCTTGCTCCAAGCATTGTCTGGTCAGTTTTGGCAGACTTGCTTGGATGTGAAGCATGCATTGAGGGTCCCTTCATTGGAGCTGTGGGAAGTCCAGTCTTTCCTACTTGCTTGGCATGTGTCTTTAGGCTGCCTCCCTTCCATTAGGAAAGAATGGTATGCTTCTCTTTTGGCCCACTTCTGTGCCATTAATGGGTATCAACATTATTCCCCTGGGAGATTGTTGGGTTTGAGTCAGCACCGACAGCACTATGCTTTGTTTCCTCATTGGCATGATTTTGGAAAACAGAACAAACAGAACAGATGCTTTGCAAACAGTGAAATGTAGCAACAATTACTTTGTAAATAGTGTATTTATGGGAGGATGGAGATGATGGTAAGAAATTATGAAAAGGAAACTATAATGAAATTATTCCTTGGGGGGGTGATGGCACTGCAGTTGTCTTCCTTGAAGAGAAACTGAGTAACCTCTGAATTTGTTAATTAGAGTTTACCACATAAAACATTTGTAATACAAATTGTTTAATTGGCAAGGGTATAACTTCTTAAAATACTGTTTCCAGCTCAGTTTCTAAGATTAAAATAAAATATAATTTTTAGGCATATGGTCATCCTATTTTCCAAAATGTTTAATGGAAAGATCAGTTGTTGGATGAAAGACAAGTTCTTGGACCAAAAAAGTAATGAAGTTCTCTGACTCTCAGACTAAATCTTTAATGCGGATGCAAATGTGACCTAGTAAGACTTTAATTAGACATTTAACATGATACCATGTCAGACAATAATAGGATACAGATGGCTTGGTAATGGTACTCACTCATATGAAACAATGGCAGTTAGAGGACACCATGCTCTGTACTATAGCCTTTCCTCTTCAGAGTCATTTTTAGTTGGTGGGTTTGATATGACTCACTGGCTGTACTTGAAATGAAAAGGATCTATTGTGCTTTATTGTTTCACATGTTTAGCTGAAGTAGGGAAATGTTAGAGCAAGAAGGGACAAGGATGCCTGCCCTTACCGTCATGTTTTTTTAATCTTGGAATTAGTTATATTAGTTATTTAGAATTGCACGGCATGCATTTTTTTCCTTTTTGCAATACTCTTAAAATCAACAATGTACATTGATGATCTGACAATTTACATGATTAACGGTGTGATAGTGAACCATAAAACCCTTTCTGAATAGTCCAGGAAGGAAATATTTGCCTTTTCACTAATGACCCAAAGTCATGCAAGAGTCCAGGTTGAAAATACAATGAGAAGTGACATGACAACACCAGAAAATTTGCTGACTTGTGACTACTTAAGTTCTGTGTGAAAATGTAAAATGTTGAAGCTGTACAAAAACCTTACATAGATGTATATGGATGGGGTTAGGGTTAGGGCAGTAGCAAAAGCAAAAAAAAAAAAGACTAATAATGTAAAAGAAAGTGACCTGTAATTAGCCAAAGATGAAAAAAAGGTGAGAAGGCAGTGGGAAATTCAGCAGATTTTCAGAATACAAGAAACTGAAGTGGAAACATCATAAAAATGAGGCGTTATTCTGTCTCTCTGTCTCTTTATAGACAATTTGGAACTGAATCTACAGTACAGTATGCAGATATGGATACGTCAGTATTAAGATAATATAGACAGGATAAAAGCATCTTGAAATATGATTAAAATATTATATCTAACCTAAATCAGAAAACTAATAAAAGAAAAAGATAAAGTAAAAGAGCACAGTGTGTACTGCCATAAGCAAAAGAGACAGAAAGAGGGTATGATGGAGATATTTAAGAATCAAAAAAGAATAAGTGGTCACCATATGTGTTAAACAGAGCTCAATTAGGTGAAGTGTAAAAACTGCGGATGGCCATAGGAACTATGAGAAAGAGTTGTTTCATAGAAAATGTGATTCGTGACTAACAAAGTGTTCCTGAAGACATATCATTATCAAATGCTGTACAAACATTCACTCTTTATAAGAATGGGTGAGCAGTTAGTTAACAACTAAGGGCTCTAGTTCATACAAAAACAGGAAAAAGTATTTTAGCCAAATAGTCAATCTGCCAGCAAATTGTATGTTTCCATTTTTCCTTTTCCTGCACTCCCACTGACCATCTTGTCTTATACTTCTGGCTACTCAGTTGGCCCATTCATTCCCAGTTGGCAAGAACTCAACAGCTCCTTCATTCCTCTACAATGAGAGCTGAGTGAACTAGGAAGGTAAACAATCAGGGATTGGGTTCCTCTTACTAAAGCCATCTCCAGGTGAGTTACAAGCTCCATAAATGCTGCTTTCAGAGGGAGAATGAGTACTGCAACACATCCCATGTGCACTGTAAGTGCTGCACACCAGTTGTATGAGGCCCTTGGGCTTATCACTGCAGGTGATGCACCTGCACTCCTGTAGGTACCCACAAAGCCATGAGTAAGCTGCCAAACTCATTCTAAGATAGGCAAACTGATTTTGGGCACTCACTCACCCCTTCCACCTCCTGTGCAGCTAATGAAACACAGACTATCTAGAATATAGTCAGGGAGTAAATATCATGCTCATGTGTAACATCACAATCATATATTTTACTAAGTGATATCTAAAGTTGCAAAGTAGGAAGGCAGGCACATAACTGATGATTTTGTGAGGTGGACAACCTTCTACTTTTGCACACTTTACATGCTTCTTATGACTTTGCAAAATCAGACTTCCAGGGAATCAAATTTCCAAGTCCAAAGAGGAAGGAAATTGGATATTTATTTATGAAGCTCACATAAGTATGGCAGAATCATCTTTGCATGATTGTACTCCTTGTTGACTTATCCTTTATCTCTTGTCTAGCACATCAAAAGTGAAGAAAAGGAAGCTAGTTCCAAAACGTAGCTGCAAAACTAAAGAAACACATCTGGTATGGTGCAGAAATTTTAGCCCCAACTAATTACTGAGCCTGGGATGAGATTCTCTGATTAGGAAAATGTTGCTTTAGTATAGTTTAAATGGAAGCATTAGTAAAAGGGCAAATGCAGGGAAAAAAGTAGTTTATGATTGTCACACTACTCTCAGAATGAAAGAGGACTGATGAATGACTTAAAGGAAGAAAACTATCTCAAATGTGTTCAAAGAGGTTTCCAGTGCAATTTAAAGACATGAAAGACATTGCTACTGAGCAATGCAGACACAAAAATAACATTGGTTTGTTGTGTTAGACGTATTACAAAATCAGTAAAAAATACTAAGTCATGTCATCCTTTGAAAGCAGGCCAAAAGACATCACTTTCTTTGGCAAAAATCACATGCCTGACCCACATTAAAAGACAGCAGCTATACCTCTCTCTGTACAACTTTCATTGTGATTTCTACATATTGTAGCCTCAGTGCACATTTCAGTCATGATCTTTTGCATGAATTCTATTTGCGTACTTTTGAAACAAAATGTTTGTTTGGAAGTCTTCTTGGGCTGTTTCTGGCTAACAGACACACACGACAGATTTTGTAAAGTGTTAAACGTCATTGATTTAGTTGAAAATCAGGATAGAACTATATCATTCATTGCTAACAATTAACTAAAAAGAACTCAAATGTTCATGCTAATTTGGCAGAGCAATATTTAAGTTTTGTCGCTATTTTTAATTGATGAATACATTAATGACATGAAACCTTTTAAATTACTTTGCTACATGAGAGAGTGCCATTAACATACTTAAAATGTTCTTTGCACTCCACAGTTTTCTATAAATGACTACCTAAGATAATGAACCACAGATTAAGCAGTATAAATGTCATAATCTATCCAACTGTATGGTAACTGCTTTATACACATTTTTAACACCAGTCTGAGATTACATAGCAAAGCAAAAACCTTCATTGTGACTTACTGTTCAAAAATTATGAATAGAACTAATCCTGCTGTGTCAAATGCAAATAGCATTGCTGGACTTTCCTTTGGTACATCAGATATTGCATGTTTTGTCATACTAGCAGAATAACTTTACTTTGCTTGAGCTACCATTCAGTAGCTGAAATGTTTCCTAGCATAAAGCAGTCATTTTATTTCAGAAAGGATTTATTTGAAGCAGTAATTGCTTGTCTAACCAGATATATGCAGGGCAGAGTATATGATTAGATTGTGTAGCAGAAGGCAGAAGGAAAATGTTAACAGTTCAGAATCGAATATTTGAATAATCACAAAAAGGTAACATGCTACCTGGTCCACTTTCAAGTTAAAACTGAAGCAGAACTACAAAATAAGATGCACCTAAAATGGGAGCAGTCAAGCAGTAATGTATGTTCCATGGCAAGGTACGGAAATAGTGAAATCTTAGCATTTTAAACAAAATATGCAATAAGATTACAGTGTATGACACAACAGGTCTTCACTTTAATACAGATTTATAAGAAATACCCTACTCAGAAGAGACATAAAACTAATAATATAATATAATAATAATATAATATAATATAATATAATATAATATAATATAATATAATATAATATAATATAATATAATGGGTGAGTCTTGCATAACAAACACAAGGTACAGGGTTTGATTCTAACCTTTGGTTATTGTCTAGGCTTAAAATGGCCCTTGACAGCAGTTAGCCTAGTATCCACCTATAATATAATACAAGCAAAGTTGGAACAGTAGCAGTGACTACAAAACAGTATATTACTCAATATATTAATACTTGAAAAATGCTCTGTACATCTTTTAAAAACTATCTTTTCTGACAAGAGTCCAAAATCTTAAAACCATTCTTACCCATCTTATTCTTGCATATCTTTCTGACTGGACATGTAAATAAATTAAAATATTTGTGTATGGCACATATTTTTAAATTCAAAGAAAAATATATGTATCCACCTCCTTTAAGTACATTGAAAAGTAATTGAAAAATGTTATGAATCTTTCACCTCAAAACAAGTAAGGAAATTCCACTTCATAGCTGCACAAAATAAGAAAAGCAGTTTATGTCTGTCTACTAATACCTGCACCAGATGGGATCCATGTTGCATTCACGCAATATGGAGCATGAGGTTGACCTAGTTATGTAGATTAGTAAAAATAAAGGTATGGAAAATGGCAGTGTAGGCAGATAACAGTAAACTATGACCTTTGTACTCCAGTCAGAAGATAGCCACTTGGCAAATAGTAAGAAGGCTGTATATACATCAAACATTATCCCTTTCTATGTGTGACCCAGGAGCACTCTTTTGGTAAGTGATTTGCTCAACGTCAAGCAGCAGGCAAACTGGGGTGGAAGGAATCAAACCCTGACTCTTTATTACACAAAGGAGTCCAATAACAACTCAGAGCCTTAATTCTTTGCAAAATCTGCCAAAACAAGAGCTAGGGTCAGCACTTACAAATGTGGAAGATGGGATATGAAATTGTGCAAGTATTTAAAAGTAAGTTACAAAAGGTATTTAAAAATGTACAGTAAAATGCCAAGGCTTTCAACACCATTCCCCACTCAGGTATTACAGAAAAACTCACCAGCCTGAACATAAACCCCTACATCACGAGATGGGTTGCCAACTGGCTTACAGACAGAACTCACACGGTAAGAGTAGCGGGCTCCAGGTCCGACTCTAAACCAGTCACAAGTGGTGTCCCGCAAGGCTCAGTCCTGGGACCTCTACTGTTTGGCATATACTTCTCAGAAGTACAGGCAAACACAGGAGGACTATGGCTAACCAAGTTTACCAATGACTGCAAACTAGGAGCCATAACTGATTCTCCAGCTGATACGGACATCCTCCAAAAGGGTCTTACTGAGACATACACCTGGTGTCAAAGTCATGGCCTCAAGCTAAATACCAAAAAATGCATAGTCAACCTGTTTGTGAAAAACAAAACACCCTCAAATTACCACATAGGCAGCCCCCTTAATACAGAAGAGGTAATAAGAGATCTGGGGACCCAGGTAGATAGTAATCTCTCCTTTGACAATCATATTGCCAAAGTAATTAGGAAATCCTTCTCTGTGGCCCATCTAATTACTAAAGGGTTCGCATCTAGAAATAAAGAGGTTATAGTGCTCCTCTACTCATCACTCATCAGACCCATCATAGAGTACAATGCCCCATTTGGGATGTATCTCACAAGACACTGGCAACCGCTGGAGAGACCACAAAAGTACCTCACCAAGAGGATTACTGGCCTCAAACATATGTCCCATGCAGCCCAACTGAAAAAACTCCGGCTGTACTCAGTGGCATATCGCTTACTCAGAGGTGATCTCTGCCTGACATACAAAGCCATGTCCAACTCAGAATTGATGGACATGCTCCACCTAAAGAAATCCAAGTCACTGCGAGCCACGTGCTCTAGTGAGCTAAACCTCACCACAACAATAAATAGAACATGCTGGAGGGATAGATTCCTGTCACAGAGACTCCCCATGCTTTGGAACAAAATTCCAAACTACATTAGGCAGAGCCCTTCACTAACACTCTTCAAGAGAAACCTTGACGAGTGGATGGGTAACAGAAAATACACCCCTGGGATCACTTCATTGGTTCTGCTTGACAGAGGATCAGTTAATTAATCAATGGGGATGCAATAGCCAACACATTCTGGCTAGGCTTATAAATGCCCTCGGGCAGATAGCCTAGTACCTACCTATAAACCTATAAATATGCTACTGCAGCTCACTGAGTTTATCACTGAATCACTAGCAAAAACCTTCTTTTGAAGTGCTGCTTTTGAAAGTGTAGACTTCAGCTTAACTAGTAATAAAAAACTCACAGCTGACAGTTCTTCATCAGATACTCTTTGCTACTTTCTGTAACTATCCAAATTGCTCATGTCTTCCTGGAACTACAAGGATGTATTATTGCTTCTTATAACAATGCTTTTTAAAAATGGAGTATATTAGTTCGCACTGAAAAAGAACACATTTTAAATGTAATGGCTTTACTTCTTGTAGCATCAAGAAGTTCCATTATTTCTGTGTTTGTAAAATATAGATCACTTTCCTTACTTATCCAGCGCAAATGGATTAATCTATCTGTAAACTAATAAATATGTTCCTTATATTATTTTTACCTGGGGTACCAAAACTGAGAAATAATGTACCAGGTGCCTGTAATTCCAGGGGATTTTTCTTACACTGTAATCTGTGACCATAGCTGATGGTTAGCATACATATTATGATTTAGTCTATTTTGTAGTCCTTTAATTTTTATATAAAATATGCAATTTTGATTCTAAGCAGTTTAATTAAATAACATTTTTCAGGTTTGAAACTATTATCTTATAATGTCATGTTGGCGCACAATCCACAAAGCATGGGCTTCTCTGTAAGGCAGGGAGTAATATTCTGTATAGTACTGAGTGGCACAGGAATTAATACACACAGTAATGTAATATACTGCTGTGTGTTGCAAGCAACTTGTCTTCTAGTTAGGAAATGTTGTAATAATCCAAGCTTGTTTATAGTTGTTTCTGTAGGAGAAAAAAAAGCATATATGCACAGTTTTCTTAATGAAGTCTGCACTGGTCTTGCAAATTCATTTTTAAATGTCAGTGAACATTAATTATAAACTGAATGTAGTCACTGTGACATCATGTGGTACAAATCTGATTACATTCAAGAAAATAATTTCAAATTATTGAATTATTTTCTATACTTTACACTGTGGTTCATTAAGGCAGTAGAGCCTGAAATAGTAAGTGCCATTAAAGTGGCCCATACAGGTCCCATTGTATCAGAGGTCTCTTCTGCTGAATAGGTAACATTTAGACTAACTCTCATTAGATGTTTATTAATCTTCACAAAACAGGAAACATAGAATCTATGCATTTAAAAATAACTTTTGTCCTTTCATATATCATTCCCAGCTTCCTCTCTCTCTGTCTCACACACACACACACACACACACACACACACACACACACACACACACACGCACACACACACACACACACACACACACACGCACGCACGCACGCACACACACACACACACACACACAATATATACCATCTTCTTTAAGTTCTAATCTACATCTTCTTTATATGCATCTAGCAGGATGAAAAGCAATACCAAACAATGACCATCCCCAAACCTTTCCAAGATGTCTTACATTCCCCTGATGACGACGTAGAATTCGTTCTTAATGCACAGATGCCACTCCACAGATCTGCTTATCTTGTCTATCTAACTGCAAATAGTTTTCTGCCCGAGGAATTCTCTTTAGATTCTCCAGTTCCTTGGCATTTTTAGTAGAGGTCTTTCATAAAACAATGTTTATGACTTACTACAAGACAGCATATGTTGTGAACAGCTAGCTGTGATGGTTATTTTTTTCTTTTTGTTTTCAATATTTCAACCCAGGAAAAAATATTTTATCAAGAGTCAGAATTAGTGCATGCAATGATATCACATGTAATCTTTTGATTACAACAAATCTTGAGTACATCTGCATAACAAATAAAAGGACCTCTTTGCACAGAAGTGCATGAATTAGCTCATCTTGCTCTTGAGGATTTTGTAATGCGTATTTGAACAACCGTACACGCTCTGCATCATATACATCACCTCTATTTGTCAAACAGTGTAAGTTTGTTTCTTCAATTTAAACTCCACATTCTTCTGTACAGTTTTACTCTTTCTTCTGTTATGTCGTCTGGCATAAATCACTGCCAATCAACAAGTACAAAACATTGTATTTATTTATTTGACATTTGTTCACTGGGAAAGTCTGACTGAGCTAATGCCCTTTTTCGGCGGAGGTCCAGGGAGAAAAGCTCCACAAAAAGGACAGAAATTTAACATAGTGTTTTAACAAAAAAATAAATTTGCATGAACATTACAACATTAAAAAGAGAAACATAGAACTAAATACATTTGAATACAATCAGAAATGCTGAGAATACAAAAAACAAAGTAAGCACTATGAAGGAGGAACTACAAGCACCACAATCCAGTACATGTCAGCACTCAACTTTAATACACAAAGTCACACACATTTACAAGTTTTATCGAGCACTGTCTCCATGTCTTTTTTTGTTTTTTGGGAAATGCTGAGAATAGACAGAGTACAGAGTTAGTCATTAGCAGTTATGAAATTTAACATGAAACTAGTTTCATATTTACATTTAAGGAAGGGATGATAGAGATGTGAAAATACAGAATTTAGAAAAGGTCAGAAATTTTAGTGAGAGGGTGTAACAACAAGAGGGAAATAAGTGCAAGACCCAGGAGTAGACCAGTTTAGTTTTTTTTGTTTGTTTGTTTGTTTTGTGTATTTTTTAAGAGCAGCACTTAGCACTTCTAATGCAAATTCATTCATAATGCCAACCTAAACTAACTGTGCATAAAGATTAAAACAAAACGTCCACTGAGTGGATGGGTTGAGCAGCCATACAATTAATTCCATGCATAATTCATGAAACTTCACTTCCTGTATTTTCTTCCAGAGTCCTCGTCGATCAACAATCTTCTTGGACATCTGCTCATGTTCAGTGACAAACTGATAATGCATTTCTATGGGGAGGACATACTCTCTATGCCACCATGAGCATTCCTTAATTTTGCAACCATAAATGAGTCCTCGGCCATTTGATTTTGTCTTAAGACATAAACCCTGGTCATCAGATGAATTTTTAGAAATGTCCTTAAATATTAATCAAACTGTTGAAACCAGATGTCTTTGGAGAAGTGGCAAAATATCAAAAAGACGCTAGGGGACAATGTTATTACATAACATCATTGTGCATGTGTTGTGAACATTTGTGGAATAAATATAATGCAAGGTTACCTAATCTTTCATGCCTAGAACATAAACCACTTTCTCATGGAAAGCAACAATGGTCAATATAAATTAACATTTTTTCATCTCCACTAGACTTGCATGATATTTAGATTTTGTCAGTAAGTGAAATATTTGTAGATTTGATCCAGAAAAAAATTATCAGAATTAAAAGAATTGTCTGTACCTAGTATAAATTCTCGTGATCTGTGCACATTTTATAGACTTAACAACGACATTTCATCAGTATTTTAAAAGCATATAAGAAGTTAGCATTCAGCCCTGCATTTAACAGGTTCTCATGCAGAAAGTACAGCTGTGTAAGTAAATGTACCCTAACAGTCGATGTTCAAACGATCACTGCTGCAGTAGTGTTAGCTATATGGGTTATATCCTGGATAGGATATAACAGCTGGCCAGCTTCCAGAGCTTTAGAGCACCTTCCACACGCACTCAAAGTCTCAGGCAGCTTCAGCTGAGCTGATTAATGGGCACATTTTGGCACCAAAACATTCAGAGCTTCCCTGCCAACAGACAGACATAAGCCGAACACTGAAAAGACAATCCTAGGAACAACAAAAAATAAATGTACACAGCCTGACATAAAAAACAATAAAAACAAGGGGGAATGGAGGGAGTGACTACTGCAGCAGTAATTATTCAGGCTAAAAACAAGGGGAATGGAGGGAGTGACTACTGCAGCAGTAATTATTCAGACTAAAAACAAGGGGGAATGGAGGGAGTGACTACTGCAGCAGTAATTATTCAGGCTAAAAATAAGGGGAATGGAGGGAGTGACTACTGCAGCAGTAATTATTCAGGCTAAAAACAAGGGGGATGGAGGGAGGGAGTGACTACTGCAGCAGTAATCATTCAGGCTAAAAACAAGGGGGAATGGAGGGAGTGACTACTGCAGCAGTAATTATTCAGGGTAAAAACAAGGGGGATGGAGGGAGTGACTACTGCAGCAGTAATTATTCAGGCTAAAAACAAGGGGGAATGGAACGAGTGACTACTGCAGCAGTAATTATTCAGGCTAAAAACAAGGGGAATGGAGGGAGTGACTACTGCAGCAGTAATTATTCAGGGTAAAAACAAGGAGGATGGAGGGAGTGACTACTGCAGCAGTAATTATTCAGGCTAAAAACAAGGGGGAATGGAACGAGTGACTACTGCAGCAGTAATTATTCAGGCTAAAAACAAGGGGGGATGGAGGGAATGACTACTGCAGCAGTAATTATTCAGCCTAAAAACAAGGGGGAATGGAGGGAGTGAGTACTGCAGCAGTAATTATTCAGGCTAAAAACAAGGGGGGATGGAGGGAGTGATTACTGCAGCAGTAATTATTCAGGCTAAAAACAAGGGGGATGGAGGGAGTGACTACTGCAGCAGTAATTATTCAGGCTAAAAACAAGGGGGATGGAGGGAGGGAGTGACTACTGCAGCAGTAATCATTCAGGCTGAAAACAATGGGGAATGGAGGGAGTGACTACTGCAGCAGTAATTATTCAGGCTAAAAACAAGGGGGGATGGAGGGAGTGACTACTGCAGCAGTAATTATTCAGGCTAAAAACAAGGGGGAATGGAGGGAGTGAGTACTGCAGCAGTAATTATTCAGGCTAAAAACAATGGGGGATGGAGGGTGTGACTATTGCAGCAGTAATTATTCAGGTTGAAAACAAGGGGGAATGGAGGGAATGACTACTGCAGCAGTAATTATTCAGGCTAAAAACAAGGGGGAATGGAGGGAGTGACTACTGCAGCAGTAATTATTCAGGCTAAAAACAAGGGGGAATGGAGGGAGTGAGTACTGCAGCAGTAATTATTCAGGCTAAAAACAAAAGGGAATGGAGGGAATGACTACTGCAGCAGTAATTATTCAGGCTAAAAACAAGGGAGGGTGGAGTGAGTGACTACTGCAGCAGTAATTATTCAGGCTAAAAACAAGGGGGAATGGAGGGAATGACTACTGCAGCAGTAATTATTCAGGCTAAAAATAAGGGGGAATGGAGGGAGTGACTACTGCAGCAGTAATTATTCAGGCTAAAAACAAGGGGGGGTGGAGGGAGTGACTACTGCAGCAGTAATTATTCAGGCTAAAAACAAGGGGGAATGGAGGGAATGACTACTGCAGCAGTAATTATTCAGGCTAAAAATAAGGGGGAATGGAGGGAGTGACTACTGCAGCAGTAATTATTCAGGCTAAAAACAAGGGGGAATGGAGGGAGTGACTACTGCAGCAGTAATTATTCAAGCTAAAAACAAGGGGGAATGGAGGGAATGACTACTGCAGCAGTAATTATTCAGGCTAAAAACAAGGGGGAATGGAGGGAGTGACTACTGCAGCAGTAATTATTCAGGCTAAAAACAAGGGGGAATGGAGGGAGTGACTACTGCAGCAGTAATTATTCAGGCTAAAAACAAGGGGGAATGGAGGGAATGACTACTGCAGCAGTAATTATTCAGGCTAAAAACAAGGGGGAATGGAGGGAGTGACTACTGCAGCAGTAATTATTCAGGCTAAAAACAAGGGGGAATGGAGGGAATGACTACTGCAGCAGTAATTATTCAGGCTAAAAACAAGGGGGAATGGAGGGAGTGACTACTGCAGCAGTAATTATTCAGGCTAAAAACAAGGGGGGATGGAGGGAGTGACTACTGCAGCAGTAATTATTCAGGCTAAAAACAAGGGGGAATGGAGGGAGTGACTACTGCAGCAGTAATTATTCAGGCTAAAAACAAGGGGGAATGGAGGGAGTGAGTACTGCAGCAGTAATTATTCAGGCTAAAAACAAAAGGGAATGGAGGGAATGACTACTGCAGCAGTAATTATTCAGGCTAAAAACAAGGGAGGGTGGAGTGAGTGACTACTGCAGCAGTAATTATTCAGGCTAAAAACAAGGGGGAATGGAGGGAATGACTACTGCAGCAGTAATTATTCAGGCTAAAAATAAGGGGGAATGGAGGGAGTGACTACTGCAGCAGTAATTATTCAGGCTAAAAACAAGGGGGAATGGAGGGAGTGAGTACTGCAGCAGTAATTATTCAGGCTAAAAACAAAAGGGAATGGAGGGAATGACTACTGCAGCAGTAATTATTCAGGCTAAAAACAAGGGAGGGTGGAGTGAGTGACTACTGCAGCAGTAATTATTCAGGCTAAAAACAAGGGGGAATGGAGGGAATGACTACTGCAGCAGTAATTATTCAGGCTAAAAATAAGGGGGAATGGAGGGAGTGACTACTGCAGCAGTAATTATTCAGGCTAAAAACAACGTGGGGTGGAGGGAGTGACTACTGCAGCAGTAATTATTCAGGCTAAAAACAAGGGGGAATGGAGGGAATGACTACTGCAGCAGTAATTATTCAGGCTAAAAATAAGGGGGAATGGAGGGAGTGACTACTGCAGCAGTAATTATTCAGGCTAAAAACAAGGGGGAATGGAGGGAGTGACTACTGCAGCAGTAATTATTCAAGCTAAAAACAAGGGGGAATGGAGGGAATGACTACTGCAGCAGTAATTATTCAGGCTAAAAACAAGGGGGAATGGAGGGAGTGACTACTGCAGCAGTAATTATTCAGGCTAAAACAAGGGGAATGGAGGGAGTGACTACTGCAGCAGTAATTATTCAGGCTAAAAACAAGGGGAATGGAGGGAATGACTACTGCAGCAGTAATTATTCAGGCTAAAAACAAGGGGAATGGAGGGAGTGACTACTGCAGCAGTAATTATTCAGGCTAAAAACAAGGGGGAATGGAGGGAATGACTACTGCAGCAGTAATTATTCAGGCTAAAAACAAGGGGGAATGGAGGGAATGACTACTGCAGCAGTAATTATTCTGGCTAAAAACAAGGGGGATGGAGGGAGTGCCTACTGCAGCAGTAATTATTCAGGCTAAAAACAAGGAGGAATGGAGGGAATGACTACTGCAGCAGTAATTATTCAGGCTAAAAACAAGGGGGAATGGAGGGAGTGAGTACTGCAGCAGTAATTATTCAGGCTAAAAACAAGGGGGGATGGAGGGAGTGACTACTGCAGCAGTAATTATTCAGGCTAAAAACAAGGGGGATGGAGGGAGTGACTACTGCAGCAGTAATTATTCAGGCTAAAAACAAGGGGGATGGAGGGAATGACTACTGCAGCAGTAATTATTCAGGCTAAAAACAAGGGGGAATGGAGGGAGTGACTACTGCAGCAGTAATTATTCAGGCTAAAAACAAGGGGGAATGGAGGGAATGACTACTGCATCAGTAATTATTCAGACTAAAAACAAGGGGGAATGGAGGGAGTGAGTACTGCAGCAGTAATTATTCAGGCTAAAAACAAGGGGGAATGGAGGGAGTGAGTACTGCAGCAGTAATTATTCAGGCTAAAAACAAGGGGGAATGGAGGGAATGACTACTGCAGCAGTAATTATTCAGACTAAAAACAAGGGGAATGGAGGGAGTGACTACTGCAGCAGTAATTATTCAGGCTAAAAACAAGGGGGAATGGAGGGAGTGACTACTGCAGCAGTAATTATTCAGACTAAAAACAAGGGGGGATGGAGGGAGTGACTACTGCAGCAGTAGTTATTCAGGCTAAAAACAAGGGGGATGGAGGGAGTGACTACTGCAGCAGTAATTATTCAGGCTAAAAACAAGGGGGGATGGAGGGAGTGACTACTGCAGCAGTAATTATTCAGGCTAAAAACAAGGGGGAATGGAGGGAGTGACTACTGCAGCAGTAATTATTCAGGCTAAAAACAAGGGGGAATGGAGGGAATGACTACTGCAGCAGTAATTATTCAGGCTAAAAACAAAGGGGAATGGAGGGAATGACTACTGCAGCAGTAATTATTCAAGCTAAAAACAAGGGGGAATGGAGGGAGTGAGTACTGCAGCAGTAATTATTCAGGCTAAAAACAAGGGGGGATGGAAGGAGTGACTACTGCAGCAGTAATTATTCAGGCTGAAAACAAGGGGGAATGGAGGGAATGACTACTGCAGCAGTAATTATTCAGGCTAAAAACAAGGGGGAATGGAGGGAGTGAGTACTGCAGCAGTAATTATTCAGGCTAAAAACAAGGGGGGATGGAGGGAGTGACTACTGCAGCAGTAATTATTCAGGCAAAAAACAAGGGGGAATGGAGGGAGTGACTACTGCAGCAGTAATTATTCAGGCAAAAAACAAGGGGGAATGGAGGGAGTGACTACTGCAGCAGTAATTATTCAGGCTAATAACAAGGGGGAATGGAGGGAATGACTACTGCAGCAGTAATTATTCAGACTAAAAACAAGGGGGATGGAGGGAGTGACTACTGCAGCAGTAATTATTCAGGCTAAAAACAAGGGGGAATGGAGGGAGTGAGTACTGCAGCAGTAATTATTCAGGCTAAAAACAAGGGGGATGGAGGGAGTGACTACTGCAGCAGTAATTATTCAGACTAAAAACAAGGGGGATGGAGGTAGTGACTACTGCAGCAGTAATTATTCAGGCTAAAAACAAGGGGGAATGGAGGGAGTGACTACTGCAGCAGTAATTATTCAGGCTAAAAACAAGGGGGGATGGAGGGAATGACTACTGCAGCAGTAATTATTCAGCCTAAAAACAAGGGGGAATGGAGGGAGTGAGTACTGCAGCAGTAATTATTCAGGCTAAACACAAGGGGGGATGGAGGGAGTGACTACTGCAGCAGTAATTATTCATGCTAAAAACAAGGGGGATGGAGGGAGTGACTACTGCAGCAGTAATTATTCAGGCTAAAAACAAGGGGGGATGGAGGGAGTGACTACTGCAGCAGTAATTATTCAGGCTAAAAACAAGGGGGAATGGAGGGAATGACTACTGCAGCAGTAATTATTCAGACTAAAAACAAGGGGGATGGAGGGAGTGACTACTGCAGCAGTAATTATTCAGGCTAAAAACAAGGGGGAATGGAGGGAATGACTACTGCTGCAGTAATTATTCAGGCTAAAAACAAGGGGGAATGGAGGGAGTGAGTACTGCAGCAGTAATTATTCAGGCTAAAAACAAGGGGGGATGGAGGGAGTGACTACTGCAGCAGTAATTATTCAGGCTAAAAACAAGGGGGAATGGAGGGAATGACTACTGCAGCAGTAATTATTCAGGCTAAAAACAAGGGGGAATGGAGGGAGTGACTACTGCAGCAGTAATTATTCAGGCTAAAAACAAGGGGGAATGGAGGGAGTGACTACTGCAGCAGTAATTATTCAGGCTAAAAACAAGGGGGAATGGAGGGAATGACTACTGCAGCAGTAATTATTCAGGCTAAAAACAAGGGGGGGTGGAGGGAGTGACTACTGCAGCAGTAATTATTCAGGCTAAAAACAAGGGGGAATGGAGGGAATGACTACTGCAGCATTAATTATTCAGGCTAAAAACAAGGGGGAATGGAGGGAATGACTACTGCAGCAGTAATTATTCAGGCTAAAAACAAGGGGAATGGAGGGAATGACTACTGCAGCAGTAGTTATTCAGGCTAAAAACAAGGGGGAATGGAGGGAGTGAGTACTGCAGCAGTAATTATTCAGGCTAAAAACAAGGGGGAATGGAGGGAATGACTACTGCAGCAGTAATTATTCAGGCTAAAAACAAGGGGGAATGGAGGGAATGACTACTGCAGCAGTAATTATTCAGGCTAAAAACAAGGGGGAATGGAGGGAGTGACTACTGCAGCAGTAATTATTCAGGCTAAAAACAAGGGGGAATGGAGGGAATGACTACTGCAGCAGTAATTATTCAGGCTAAAAACAAGGGGGAATGGAGGGAATGACTACTGCAGCAGTAATTATTCAGGCTAAAAACAAGGGGGGATGGAGGGAGTGACTACTGCTGCAGTAATTATTCAGGCTAAAAACAAGGGGGAATGGAGGGAATGACTACTGCAGCAGTAATTATTTAGACTAAAAACAAGGGGGATGGAGGGAGTGACTACTGCAGCAGTAATTATTCAGGCTAAAAACAAGGGGGAATGGAGGGAATGACTACTGCAGCAGTAATTATTCAGGCTAAAAACAAGGGGGAATGGAGGGAGTGAGTACTGCAGCAGTAATTATTCAGGCTAAAAACAAGGGGGGATGGAGGGAGTGACTACTGCAGCAGTAATTATTCAGGCTAAAAACAAGGGGGGATGGAGGGAGTGACTACTGCAGCAGTAATTATTCAGGCTAAAAACAAGGGGGGATGGAGGGAGTGACTACTGCAGCAGTAATTATTCAGGCTAAAAACAAGGGGGGATGGAGGGGGTGACTACTGCAGCAGTAATTATTCAGGCTAAAAACAAGGGGGGATGGAGGGAGTGACTACTGCAGCAGTAATTATTCAGGCTAAAAACAAGGGGGAATAGAGGGAATGACTACTGCAGCAGTAATTATTCAGGCTAAAAACAAGGGGGAATGGAGGGAGTGACTACTGCAGCAGTAATTATTCAGGCTAAAAACAAGGGGGATGGAGAGAGTGAGTACTGCAGCAGTAATTATTCAGGCAGCTACAGTTATGGTAAGTTCACTTACATAACTGTACTATGTTCATCATATTGATCACTGCTGCAGCAGCCTTTACTATATGAGTAGATTAGCTTAGTTTACTACATTTGGAAGGTGGAAGGAGAAAAGTTCAGGAGCCCCTGAAGAATGGTTCTATGACTCACCTGGACCTGGACCTAGAGAAGCAACCAAGCTGATAGTGTCCTGTAAAAGTATGTACAGAGGCCCAAGTTGCAGCTTCTAAAATACATGCAGAATGTAACCCTTTCCAAAATGTCATGCATGAAGCCAAGGTCCTGGCTGAATGGACCATGACCCTGCCTAAAATAATTTTTTATGGTGAGTATAACAAAAGGTAATTAGATAACCATTTGGAAGCAGTCTATTTTGACAATGGCTATGGAAGACACCCTAATCTAGATTCCATTTGTGAGGGTCTTCCCTGGTCCTGTTCAGCTTGTCTGATACACAGTTTTGCTCTGACAGAATGTAGGATGCCTGTAGATTGAAGCTGTGCAGTGAAGCTATATCCCAAGCGAACATGGCTAGTTTGCAAGAGGGGTACAACCTTCTTACTCCCTGCTCGTTGATGTACTACATTATTGTAGTATTGTCTGTAACAAGATAATTCAGACAATTGACTGCCTTGATCAGACAAGCAGCTCTTTGATATTTATGTTCTTGCATCCATCCTTGGTGTCCTACAAACCCTGCACTTTTATCCCTCCTGAAATGGCTCCCCTAGCATATTTTGAGGCATCTGTGGTGACTGACTGGTTTGTAACAGGGAGGGAGAAGGGGAGACCTTGATTTCAGGATATCTGTTGCCTCCACCAAATGATTTTTCTTTTGACAAACCACACCTCTGGGATTTGAAAAGATATCAGGTGCTGGTGCTGGAACCCAAGAGATTTCAGGCACCCCTGTATCTTTCTCATGTGGAGACTTGATATGAAAAATAGAAGGATTACCAAACCACGATGAGTCCAAAAAATGGAAACATTCAACAAGGTAAAATGATGAAAAGGTTCTTTATTTCAACCAGGAATGTAAGCGCTTTCGCGTGGGTCATCCCACGCTTCATCAGACAATAGAAATGCATAAAATACAAGCCCCTTATATATTCCTTGCCAATGGCAAGGCGGGAAAATTAATCAATTATTCAATTAATTTACTTACATAAAATTGTGCTTATTTAAACGCATATGACACTCAACAAACTATTATCATTTTAACGTACATATACCATAAACTCTATATATATATTAAGAATCACAACTATCAAGCCGATAATTATTTACGGCTCAACCATGTAGCTTTGTGTCTTAAAAATACACCCTTAGACTCCGGAAACATCAGAAGTCTATTATGTATGCTAAAGATCGTAACTGTCAAGCCGACAGTACATGCAGCTCAAAGTGTCAATTCAGATCTAGAAAACGCATAATTATATATTAAAGAAATTTTCTTCATTGAAGTCAATAAACTTGTGGAGACTTGTCAGAGGTATCATGAGAATTATACGTGCCATGAAGCAAAAATCCTGAGGCATTCCCTTACAGTGACTAAAGTCTGACTGGAAAAACTCAGAAATAGATCTACACATAGCTCTAGTTTTCCAGTGGAAGAAAAGCTGTTTGAACTGAGGTCTCTAGTTGACAAGCCAAGAACACAATCCTGTGTAAAGTAGTCAAGAAAGACTTTTGAATGTTCTCTTTTTATCACAGTTTGTGTAAGAAACTTCTCACCCAAGTGAGAGATTCCTGACACTTTGAAAAAGGGTCTGCACAGTCATCTAAATATGGAAAAATGTGGATACCGTGTAACCTCCAATGAACTATGACTGGAGCTAGACACTTTGGTAACACTCTTGGTACAGGGGTAGTCCAAAGGATAAGGCAGACAACTGATAATGTGATCTAGACACACAAAACCTTAAGAAACATCTGAAATCCGAATGATTAGTGATGTGATGATAAGCATCTTTTAAGTCTAGTGTTGCCAGGAAACATGAAAGAGGAAGAAGCGGTAACTAAAAGGTTGTGAAGTGACACCATTTTGAATTTGGGCATTATCACAAACAGGTTTAGGAAAGTAAGATCCAGAACTGATCTCCAAGCATTTTATTTTATTGGCAGTAACAACTTCCTTGAATAAAAAACCCTTCCCCACCTGGGAAGGATGAAATGTTTTTTTTTTTTTTTTTTTTTTTCACTCCTTGGAACAGCATGTTATGAAGAACCAGCGGAAACAAACCAGTCTGATCTGGAGGATGAGGAATCAAAAAGAGTAGGATTGGAATTAACTAAGTGTTCAACTGCACTGGGGTCAACTAAAGCCATAGCTGTTGGATCAGGTTTGGGTATAGTGCATAAAACCTTAAAAGACTGAGAAACTTTATACATCCTATCAGCCCTTTTTGGGGCAGCTGAAGAAAACTGCAAGCAGTAGCACACACATCATATAAAGCAATCAGAATAGGAGGAATAACTATAGGTTTTGGAGAGTTCTTCTACAGCAAGTTATTGAATTTTTGAAGAGAATGAGAAACCTTGGTGTTCTCTCACTGAAAACATTGTCACATTCTATAAAAAAGTCTCACAGAACAAGAAACCCACACTGTGAGAATCAGAAACTGACATCTCATTTGACTCTGAATCAGAAGTCTAAGGGAAAAATAACCCTGTATCTGACCCTTCATTTTCTTGTTCAGATTCATAATCTTGAATCTCTTCAGGAAAAGAGTTATCTCTCTTTCTTTTACCAGAATCTACTTTACAAGAAGGGCCAATAGCCTGAATCAAACCCTTAGCCAGATCCAGTACACTACTCCTGTCTAAGGAAATTTGGAGAGGAGTAGACACATGCTTAGCTTTCTGTTTCTTTTTGACAGGGAAAATGGAGCCACCTGTGTTACTAATGGAAGCAGCAGCTTCCCCAGGGACTAATGCAACAGGGAAGCCTTCCACATTACCTCTACCAGGACCAGTAAGATTTGTTCTCCCTTGTCCACTGAGGGAACTCCAACAGCCATAAAGGTCATGGCTAACTCTCACTCCATAGTAGCCATAGTTATTACACCAAAGCAATCCAGGATAAAAGCTGAGTGGTCTGAAGTGCAACAAATGGCCACAGCAAAGCCACTCACCTGTGGCTGAGGCAAATTGCTAGCCTGCTGTGGTGGCAAGGGCTGTTTGTTTAACTTTTTTTTTTTGTGGCAGGAAGAAGGACCAACCATGGAACTGGTAGTTGAACATAGTGTCTCTTTCCTGGTAAAAATACAATTCTTTAGTTTATTCAATATATATATATATATATTTTTTTTATACACTGCTACTCGTCACACACAAATGTTATTTATACGTAGACATAATAAGAGAATGAGGCCAGGTGTCATTCTGGACCTATTTTAGCATATCCCTATCTAGTGAATACTCAATACTGTGTTTTTTTATATTTTTATTCTTTATAATAATACTAGATTTAAAGCAATGATTAATACTATATCATATTTTATTAGTGTTTGATGTTATTTGTTAAATCAATCTAGGATGATGAATATTTGTTGCCTTGACTGATTAATTAATCATTTATTTTAATGAGGTTAAGTGCTTTGACCAATCATGTTTTAATACTGATTATTTAAACAGTAATTGTAATGGAGGTCTTTGCAAGTCTGAAGAAGCCTTCGGGTGAAAGCGCTAACTTGTACAAATAAATTGCTATTATATTACTTTTTTCTTCTTGTGGATTGTTTTTCAGTGGATTTCAAGTGGATTTGTGCTGAGTTACATTTCGAACTATCGAGTCTCTGCTGCCATTGGTACCCTGCGCATGATTTTGTGTTTTGTTTTACTTCATTTATTTGCTCTTGCTGCAAGGACCGAGCTCCGTTGGCCTGGTGTTGTTCTGTGCTTAATTTACAGAAAAAAAACATGTTAAAGGCACTTTAAAACACTTTGTCAGCCCCCCAAAAGTATTATAAACAGAAGTTCTTTACAGGAAAAAAAAATTGTTTTCATTTAATTTACACCACTTTAAAACTGACAAAAAGAGTGCTCCTGTTTAAAAATACAACACACTGTAATGAGAAATCCATTGAAATGCAAAACTCCTACCTTTAAAATAACTTTCCTGAAGAAGGTGATAAAATATAAAACATTTTTTTGAGAAAATGGAAGCTTTTTCCCCAAGGGAACTTGCCTGCACAGCAAAGGAACTGCACCAAGTTGAGTGCTGATTCTCAAAAACCTTAGAAAAGCATACTCCTTGGTGGCAGTAAAGCTCTGGAGGTCTTGACATCCAAACTTGTCTTTTAGTCAGCTCAGCTCAAGCTGCCATGGAAGGTGCCCTGAAGCTTTTGAAGCTAGCCTTGGCAGGATATCACCCATATAACTAAGGCTACTGCAGCAGTGATCAATATAATCAGCATCACTGTAATAAAACATCAGCTTTTAATGCATGCTTTCCTACATTATCTCTAATCTCATGTGATTTATAGTATATTTTGCTTATAAAATATTGTCATTAGGTACTTAGTTTGCAATCACTTGTTCCCATCAATTCTTTGTTTGCATGTGCTCATTATTATGTGTGCAGCCATTGTGATTACAAGACTAACTATTTATACACTTCTGGACAGTTTATGGAAGAACATATAGATTGTTCAGATGTGATCCATTTACAAAAGGACTCTTTGAACTCAATGTATGTCACTAAGCAAGTATCAGTCTAAAAATCCCATGTATTCAAATGTGAAATTAAGCAAAATGAGTACCATATGAATTAGTAATTTTTTAACCACAAGAAGGACCAGTGAAAAACAGCTCTACTTTCCACCCAAATGAATTTATTGATAAAACCTTATAGTCTCGTCTCTAGCGCCTCGGCTGTTGCCTTTACAGAGTAAAAAAACTTTATCCATTAATACATCCACATTATATACTCTCTTAACAGTTCCAATAAATCAATTAAAAGTAAAACTTGTTCATAATTGTTAGTAAAACAATCAACATATAAAACCCTGCCAATTACACTCTTTGTTGAGCCCCCCGGGCTGCAAAGTTTCATATTTCATAATCAGAATAGCTTATTTTTTCTTTAAAATGTGTTTTAACAAATTCTCATCACCATACTGATTTTCTATTTGTTCTAAAATTGTAACTTTCATTTTTTAATAACCCCCCCCCCATGTGCTAAATGAAAATGTTCTGCTACTGGGCTTAACATTTTTTTATTTTTAACATCCCTAATGTGTTCCTTTATTCTCTCTGCTAAGCTTCTTTTGGTTTCCCCTATATAATTTTTACCACAAGAACATTTGATCACATAAATTACTCCCCTGCTCAAACAGGAATATGTGCCCAAGGTGTTAAACCTTCTATCTCCTATTTTCTCTGCCTCATTTACTATATACTGACATATGGCACATTTTCCACAAGGAAATGTTCTCTTCTTTGTAATAACATTTCCTATCTTTTGTATTGGTCTCTTATATCTACCCCGGACTAAAAAATCTTTTAAACTACGTCCCCTCCGATAGGAGACACAAAGCTCAACATCTATTAATGAAGGCACTTCTCTTCTGATTTGTTTCCAAAAACTTTTTACTATCTCACTCATTTTATTAGAAAAAACAGTATATTTTGTGACAAAGAACATTTTGGAACTTTCTTTCTTTCTATTTATTATTTCAGACTTTCTATTCTTAATGATTCTCTTACTAGTTGCTCCATCATGACCTTCTCCATATAATTTAACATAACTTGATTTGACTTCATCTGAATTATAACCTCTCTCTATAAAATTATACACAATTTTTTTAGTTACATTTTTTGCCTCTTTAACATCACTACATAGTCTTTTGATTCTCAACATTTCTCCATAAGGTATGGACTTTAAAGTGTGTTCTGGATGACAGCTGGTAGCATGTAACATCCTATTCATCTGATTAAACTTCCTATGTATCGTGTGAATCTTCTTGCCTACTTGTCCTTTCAAAAAAATATCCAAATAATTAATTTCCTCACCTATCTGTATTCCATCAAATTTAATTTTATAGTTATTATTATTTAAATATTCAACAAATTCATTAGCCAAGTTTTTTCTGTCCTTACAGATGAAAATCAAATCATCTATAAAGCAGAAATATAGAAGCACATGTCTATTAAAAAACTGGCTTCTATAGATGTGTTCAATCTGAAACAGTCCCATAAATAAATTAGCATAAACTGGGGCGAATGCCGCTCCCATAGCTGTTCCTACATTTTGTTTATATAACACTCCATCAAATTCAAAAATATTATTGGTTAAACAGAAGTATAATAATTCCATAATATATTGTGTCCTAGGTGTATCTTTCAAGAAATGTTGTACAGCTTTCAAGCCTAAATGACGTGTGATGTTTGTGTACAAACTGACCACATCCGCTGTAATAAAAAACATATCCTTGGTCCACTTTATTCCTTGTATTTTACCCAAAAAATCATAGGAATCTCTAATATATGATGGTAATTTCACCACCTCTGTAATCAATGTTTCGTGCAGAAAACTGCCCACATTATATGTAAAAGATCCAGTTGCCGAAACAATCGGTCAACCTGGAGGCTGATAAACATTTTTGTGTAATTTTGGAACACAAAAAAACTTTGCTACAATGCTGTTCTTTGTATACAATTTATATGTAATATCCTTGGCCATAAAATAAAGTAATCTCTCTCCTTTCTTTAACAAATTATATAGTTCATGCTGTGCTTGCCCTAAACTTGTGTCATCCACAATACTATATACTTCCTCATTTTTTAAATGTTGCAAACACATTTCTAAATAATCAGTGGAATTCAGAACCACTAATTTGCCCCCTTTGTCAGAGGGTTTAAATATCAAATCATTATTCTGACTCATTTTCTGTAGTTTAAGCCACTCTTGTCTAGTTAAATTATAATGCTTGATGTTTTCAACTGTTTATTTCAGTTCCTTTTCTATGAGAAACTGCAATGCATTGTTGAAACATTGTATACAAGCATTCTTACAGGGAGGGTGAAAAATATTTTTGGTTTTAATTTTGCTTAAATCAAACAAAGTATAAGCGTTGTTCTCTACTTCAGACTCACAAGAAAAGTAACATTCCCCACTGGTAGTTGAATCATAATCACTTCCCACAGAGATAAATTTCCCCTTTCACCTCATATAGTTGAGGTAATACAGTAGGTATGAACTTTAAACCTTTATCCAAAATTTTTAATTCTACATCGTCAAAAACATAATTAGATAAATTAATCACATAGTCTTTTAAATAAACTGATTGTACCTTATTTATTAGTCCATTTGCTTCTCTTATAATGTCCTTCTCCCGGGTCTCTACCATAGTCCTGTCCCTGCCAGCCTCTTTTCCTTGTGTTAAAGCTGTTGTTATTTCCACCGGAGCCCCGAAATGTCCTGCGAAAAAATTGTTCCTCTGCTGCTTTCTGCAAAGCTGGAAATTCTTGCTGAAATTCTTCCTCTTCCTCTAGCGAGGACGCTCCACTTTCGCCCAACATAAAGCTCCTGTTCTTCTGTGGCCCGGAAATGATGTCATCTTTTTTGAAGCTAACGCTTCGCCTTTTAGTACGCTGATTGGGCACAAATAAAAAAGCTTTATTGTGCTCATAATCTCGAATGTCTCTTTGTAATTTATTTGTCTTCCGTTGTAATAAATCTTTCTCATATGTTTTCAATTTGTCATTAATATCAGTTAGAAAAGATTCTAACACTGAATTGGAAGTAGTTTTAACTATTTCCTCACAAAGATGTTTCGTCTCTGTCAATAACTTGTCCCTTTTGATTCTATCCCTCTCCACAAGAATGGTAACCCATTCTACGTTGCAGCGATGTGCTGCAGCTATCCATCTTTCTTGAAAATGAACTTCTAACTCCTCCGACAGTTCAAAGGGAGAGGAGGGATTTTTTAAAGCTCTTAAGCCTCTAGGTGTTATTTCCAGCTCCAAATACCTCTGGAGACTATTCATGTTATAAAACACCGAGGCTTCCTTAAAAATGGATTTCTCCAATTGTGAGCATAAGTCCTGTACTGCTGGTATAGCTGATATGTCTTTCTTTTTGCCCACCATTGCAAAAGGATTACTTGTAACTTGTTGTCGAGCATTTTCCCACTTCTTGAATACACTTGACATGGATATACTTGGTATATCCAAGTTATTAGTTCTTTGTCCGCAATTTATACTTTCTCCACCATCCATTTTTGGTATACTGCCACTGCTGTTGCCTTCCACATTGTCAATACTAAAATCCATGTTGACTTCTCGAAAAATTCAAGGAAAGGAGCACAGAGTTTCACTGGTCATAGATATTACAGCCGCAAACCAAAAATCAATATTATTTTAACCACAAGAAGGACCAGTGAAAAACAGCTCTACTTTCCACCCAAATGAATTTATTGATAAAACCTTATAGTCTCGTCTCTAGTGCCTCAGCTGTTGCCTTTACAGAGTAAAAAAATTTTATCCATTAATACATCCACATTATATACTCTCTTAACATTTCCAATAAATCAATTAAACAATTAAGTAAAATTTGTTCATAATTGTTAGTAAAACAATCAACATATAAAACCCTGCCAATTACACTCTTTGTTGAGCCCCCCGGGCTGCAAAGTTTCGTATTTCATAATCAGAATAGCTTCTTTTTTCTTTAAAATGTGTTTTAACAAATTCTCATCACCATACTGATTTTCTATTTGTTCTAAAATTGTAACTTTCATTTCTTTAATAACTCCCCCCATGTGCTAAATGAAAATGTTCTGCTACTGGGCTTAACATTTTTTTATATTTTTTTATAGAAAATCAGTATGGTGATGAGAATTTGTTAAAACACATTTTAAAGAAAAAAGAAGCTATTCTGATTATGAAATACGAAACTTTGCAGCCCGGGGGGCTCAACAAAGAGTGTAATTGGCAGGGTTTTATATGTTGATTGTTTTACTAACAATTATGAACAAGTTTTACTTAATTGTTTAATTGATTTATTGGAAATGTTAAGAGAGTATATAATGTGGATGTATTAATGGATAAAGTTTTTTTACTCTGTAAAGGCAACAGCCGAGGCGCTAGAGACGAGACTATAATATTTTTATCAATAAATTCATTTGGGTGGAAAGCAGAGCTGTTTTTCACTGGTCCTTCTTGTGGTTAAAATAATATTGCTTTTTGGTTTGTGGCTGTAATACCATATGAATTAGTGTTGGGAAACTAAGGAGAGAAACATTTAAAATTAGCATGTACTGCAATAAATGATGCAGCCAAGCCTTCTACAGAAGGAATGGGGACCCTGTAGCCATACTTCTGGTGTTTAAGGAATGGGGGCCCTGTAGCCATACTTCTGGTGCTTTAAGGAATGGGGGCCCTGTATCCATACTTCTGGTGCTTTAAGGAATGGGGGCCCCATGGCCATACTTCTGGTGCTTTAAGGAATGGGGGCTCTGTAGCCATACTTCTGGTGCTTTAAGGAATGGGGGCCCTGTAGCCATACTTCTGGTGCTTTAAGGAATAGGGGCCCTGTAGCCATACTTCTGGTGCTTTACCCTGTAATTCCTGAAATCATGTATGTCACTCTGACATGGGGCAAGAGGCATACTTTAATTGCTTCTTCTTGAGGTTATATCATCTTGGAGTTATATTTAATACAGGAGGGCAAAGCCCGCCCTCATTTGGGAGTTGCAGGGTACATTCATCATCAGAAACATTTTTCATGAATGCCAATTTTTGCTTACTTTATCACAGTGATTATGTCTGATGTCCTGCTCTCAGCACTGTATTTGATTCTATCAGATCAGCACACTGGCATTCAGTAGATTAGATTTCAGTATAGTCAAAAAGCCCCATTACTTGTTACCTTACAGGCATAGCTATCTGTGCCATGTGAAATGCTATTCTATAGTTTTTTTTTCCTTAAAACAGGATATAGACATTTGCTTATTTAACTCAAAATCACTCAGTTCAGGATTATGTTTAAAGCAGTCTACATTTACAGTTTAGTCAGTCTGGAACCATTAGCCTTCATTCTGTTATGCAGGAAGAGAATCACATTCCAGACTGGTACAGAGAATGCTTTGGAACAAAGACAAGCATTCTGAATATCACTGCATTGAGGTCCAAGCATATGTGGGGGTCCAAGACTGTCTCTAATAGTACATTTACCCTTACAGACTGAAGTGCAGAGAGGGAATAACATTTTTCATGGGCTCAGCTACTAAGGAACTTTGGAATTCACCATGTGTACTTTGGAAGGGCAATGTTTACAGGAAAAAAGTCTCAAAAGAAGGAACTGTAGTTTGCACTTTGAAATTAGGTCTCGTAAATTTAGGCAGGAACCATTAAAATAAGCATAGGGTTGGCACAAACATTAAATCTTTTTTTTTTTTAAATAAACCTCTGAACAGAAGAAAACATACTGAGTTGAGCCAACTTTGTGTATCTTTTTATTGCAACCCAGTTGACTGAAATCTTTTTAGTAAGCTAATAGAAATAAGACTAGTTTATTTCAAACGAAAATGTGAATTTCTCATCCAAAAAACAGCTTCCAAAAAGTTGCTTATTAATGCATATCCACCAGCAAATTTTACTTTTTAATTAATTTCCAATAGGCCTTCTTTTTAACACAGAAAAGCAATTGTGATACTTTAAGTCAGATTACATTTATAGATTTCATGCTTGTTTTAACTGAACATTTATCTAAATTTTCAGTTAAGTGGAGAACAGCACTGTGAGTTGTTACAACTATTTAATAACAGTGTTATTTATGTAAAGGGCAATATTGTACACTTTGTGAACTTTAAAACATTAAAGAATCAATTCAGCTACAGGAAAATGGATGCAATATATTTACAACAGGCAAAAATTAATGAGCAATGTGGCAGGAAGTTATTTATTTGTTTTCGTCCATAAGTGCAGTTGTTAAAATACATCTTCTAGCTTGTCCAGAAAATTAGAATAAATAAATCTAAATGCTAACCACAATTTTATTAATGGTGTTCTGTCAAAACTGAAAAATGATACCAATTTTATGTTCGGCAGTAGAATGAAAATTTTGTTACTCTGCAGTTAACCCTAAAGCAACTGTACCGGGCAGCTGAAATTATAAATGAATCAATTGACAATACAGGACAGAGTGTCAAAAATCCTAATGCCACACACAGTTTTGTCAAGCTGAGATGCTATGAGCTAGATCTACCCCACTCTAACAAACTTAAGTGTAACAGTCAGTGCATTAAGCTCTCTTTGGTTATCTAAATGTCATTATTTCTCTGTAATACTCAAGACTGGATTTTGTCTGCTTGTATAATTGCTACTTGTCACTACTCATTGTTTTAATACCATTTGCCAGCAAGAAGCTTCCTAGTCAAAAAGCTAATAGATATTTGTGGCTAAGTGCCTCTGGTATGGTAATTAGTTTTGATTAAATATGTTATTTCTTGAATATTTCTGCATCAAGTAGTGCTTTGCAAGCATGAAATAAGCTACGTCTGTGCAGATTTATAAGGAAAGAATGCAAGATTATAAGACTGAAGGTATTTTCATTTTTTCAGACATTCTTTGGACTTTTTTGTTAACTGCACTCTTGCTATTTTGGTTCTGTATGTTAGATAAATGAGCAAAACACTGTAAGCTTGATCAAATGCAAAGGGTGGCAAATTAAATGCAAATACATTCATACAGCCTGCAAAGGCAGGAGTGGTGCAAAGAATTTGGAGTGCTTCTCAAATTAGGGACGTGCCTTTTTAGTCCTTTAGACTTCTGTCCGTCTGTCTATCTATCTATCTATCTGTCCATCTCACTATCTCATTTGTGTGAACTATCTTTCTCTTACATGCAGTTCATTTATGAAGACAGTGAAACCGTTAAAAGACTCCTTAAAACTAAACCAATAAACAAAATCACCACAGATGTGCTAGTATGTATAAAATGAAACTTGCATTTTGAAATTTGGAGAATCTTTCTGATACCTTCACCCATATCAAAAATATGTAAAAATGAATAAAATCACAATTGATTTTGCTCATTAGGTCACAATGTTTGCGGACATTAAATTTGCACACTTGCAATTGCTGGCTTTCCTTAAAATGTGAACCCCATAATCAATCTTTGACATCACGTTTTTTTTTTTTTTTTAATTAGGAGAATGTAATATTTGTTTTAAAAGAAATGCAGAAGAATGACGTGCCAGTGAATATTTGAAAGTTAGCATTTAATGTTGGGCGGTTAGCACAGAGAATTAAGGCAATGCAATGTTAATGAGCCACTTCCTGTACAAAACGACATGGCTTAATGTTTTCTCCTCTCCTTTGCCTATTGTATTATTCTCAGGAAGTCACACAGGCAGGTAGTCTAAAGACACCCCACTTACATCTCGTGGGCTTACCTGGTTAGGAAAGGTATAAAATAAAACATTTAGTATATCAGTATACTGACACATCCCGCCTTTCTGCTAATTAATAGACAGACTGGGAAATGTGCAGAAGTATTGTGGCATTGGCATAATGGTTAAGATGTTTACCTTCCAGACAAAAGATTCAGGGTTTGATTCTCAAATGGGGTAATTAGATAGACTTAAAATGGCCAAGAAGGGTGGTTAACCTGCTACTAACTTATAGAAAAAAAACTCTGAGTTACTGTCTTGCACTCTACCACTTAAGCTTGGCATTTCTACTCGTGCAGATTTTCTCCAGATATCTGTTAAATTTAACAAAGTAAAACCTCTGGAACAAGCATGAGTCCATATTCTACCCAGCCAACCTAAACAAACATTTAGGAAAAATTTATGTTAGTTAATTTCTTCTATCAAAGATGATCTGTTAGCTTTAATGTCAACTGAAATTATTCACTGATGTCAAAGCCTATCCACATGTTCAGCTCCTTAGCTTTGCATAACTTATAACATCAGAAAATAGGATGGATCATTCCTCAGAAAAGGAACGTACAATGCAATGTCCTTTTCTGAGGCATTATCAGTCCTAGCTTTTAACTCCATTGCCCCTCTCTGTCCCTCTCTCCTCCAACCTCCCCTCAGGAAATGCCCTCAAATATAACTCCCAGTACTATTACTAAGGAACAGGTCCTCAATTCTATCTCTAAGGCCAAGAAAACTACATTGCTGAGCCAAGACAATATCACAGGATGCCTTGTAAATAACAAGAAGCATGACCAATCAGACCCTCTGGAATTTCTGTTTAACTGTAGCCTCCAAACAGGCTTCATGCCTCATGAATGGAGAACAGTAATAGTCATCCCGCTACACAGAGGTGGGCTGTTAATAGACTCTGGAAACTACAGATCCGTAAGTCTCACTAGTCTCATATGCAAAGCCATGGAAAGAATTACCATGAAAATGATCAACAATGACATACAAAAGCTCCAAATACTGAAACCAACCAGATTTGGTTTCAGTAAGAGCAACCTACCCAACTTGGTGGGCTTTTTTGAGAAAGGTCATGAAAGCAATAGATGAGGGCAAAATGGTTCACACTGCCTACCTTAACCTGGCCAAAGCATTGGACATAATGCTCCACTTGTGCATCATTGGCAAACTCTAAAGATTATGTATAAACCCTTATGTCACCCGTTTAATCGCCACAAGTGGAGTCCCTGAGGGATCATTTCTGAGACTACTTATTTTTGGCATCTACTTCTCTGAAGTCAATATCAACATTAGGGGCATCTGTCCTACCAGATTTGCAAATGATTGCAAATTAAAAGCGGTCACAGAATTCCCCACCAGCACTACTGTTCTCCAGGAAGGGCTTACACAGACAAATAATTGTGTCAGAGCCATGGACTAAAATGAAATGCCAAGAAATGCATAATAGTATAATTTGGGAAGTCATCTATTCCTGGAAACTGTGATATTAATGATATGCCCTTAAAAGCTGCGCCAGTAGTCAGGGACTTGGAACACAAGTAGACAGTAATCTAGACTTTGACCGTCACGTGTCCGCAATTGTGACCAAAGCATTCTATGTTGTGCAACTTAGAGACAGAGGCATGGCATCTAGGTGCAAGGAAGTCATTGTTTCACTGTACTTGTCATTCATTAGCCCTATAATTGAGTACCATGCACCCTTTGGTATGTACCTAACCAGGCACAATCAACAAATAGAATGTCCACAGAGATTCCTCACTAAAGGAATACAGGCAGTAAGTAACATGTCTTCTGTAGACAATCTCAAAGCCCTAACCTGTAATTTGTCTCCTACAAGCTGTTGAGGGGAGCTCTATACCTTGCATACAAGGCATTGTCAGACCCCACCCTGATGGACTTCCTGCATATCTGAAAAACAAACAGCATAAGAATTACCCATTCTAAAGGTTTACTCCTTGCCTGTTGAAATAAACAGGGCCTGCTGCAAAGACAGATACATATCCAGAGACTATCCTTTCTCTGGAACAGACTGCCCATTCATGTGAAGCCTCCCAATTCAAGTGGAACTTGGACAATTGGATGGGGAACAGTAATTTTATCCCTCGTTTGGCACCTATGTCTCTAATGGACACAGGCAGCTCATAAATGTTTCATCTCACAGGCCCCTGCTTGTAAATGTTTCATCACCCAAGTCCCTGCTTGCACTTATGAAGGGTAACAGAGCTTGTCAAAGATTTGGGGTGCATGGCTATGCTTAAAAAGGCCCTTGTGGTCATTAGCCTAGTAAACACCTGTGAACTTATGAACCTATTCTCCTGATATTCTGTTACATGCCAGAGTAATGGCAAACACATTTACTTATCACTTGCCAGTCATTGCATGCTGGATGCAACCCAAAACTGGAAAAAATGCCACTTGCTGGTAGGACAGAGGGAAAACTTTTGACTGTGTTCCAGCTGACTTGAGCTCAACATATCACTCAGGTACTAAAGAACCTGGTCAGGGAAGATGGGATCATGATGCCCATCCTGGACAGACAGTAGCTGTGAGCCACAGTATTGTTGATAGCTTCCTGGCTATGTGTTAGAGCAGGCAAAATATGATTGGCTATGCAAAGCAGTGTACATGAGATGTCGGTATTACGAAGCATGTGTGGAATCATTTGACTGCTTCAGAAAAAGTAGCAGGCCCTGAATTCAGTGGGTAAATATATCAACTGCCAAGGGGCTAGGGATTGTCCGACATCGGGAAACTTTGTGATAGCTGTCTGATACATGGCAGTGCAGAGATCAGAACTTGACTCCTTATAGGGCCATATATGAGTATTATCAGTAAAAGTGAACCAGATGGCTGCAGGTCCAATCAGGCAAAAAAAAAAAAAATGACTGTCAAGGATACAGCGAAAGAGCTTTATCGAACTTAATTCTTCAGCTGGTGATAATTCATCTGCGGTAGTGTTAAGAATAGTCCTACACTGTGCTGAGATAGAAGATACATAAAGAAAGTCAGGACTGTCATTTTGATGGCACTTAAGTATAAACAGCATGCATTTGCTTTGCCAGCAGTGGGATGAAGTCTTACACAAATAAGTCAGATTAATGATATAGAGGAAAAACATGGAAACTATTCTGTAATTTGCTGCTCATATAGTCAGTAGTGAAATCAGCCACCCAAGCAGTAAAATCAACAGCATACTGAATGATTCTTGAGCTTCTGCACCGAATGACTATCATATCTTTCTTTTACTGGGACATTCCTTGGAAAAGGACTTAGCCAAAGCAGGCACACTATAGTGGGGCTCAAGCTCTCTTTCATGGCTACATGCTAGACCTTCACCCACTTCTTTTGCAAAACTGGCAAGAGTGGTTCTCCCTTGCCTTTGGAGGGTGTCACCATAGCTGCAAGAGGATGCATCTGTCCCCTGGTCTTTAGTGACTATATATGCTACACCAGAGGGGCTGAAAAAAATGAGCAGTCCAAGAAAGTCTAATGTGGCCACAGTAGTCACACATCAGTGGCCAAGGCAAAACCAAGGCAGGCCTGACACCTGACTACTCCCTGACAACTTTCTTCTTCATCTTGTAGATGGTGAGAAGGAAAAACTACAGAGCCTAAGAACTACTCCATAAGTTGAGATGCAAAGGAACCCTCAACGATGGTTAGCAGTCTGTAATAGATGGTAAACCCAGTCCTATACAAAAAGATTAATTTGAGGTAAAACACACCCTGACAATCCTTAGAAGAGCCACACCATGCCCCTAAAATATAAAATGTATATAAAAATATTAAAAAGCTCAAAAAATTGATTTAATGACAGTATATTTCCTCAGACATTCACAGTAACAAAATATGTATTACAGAATGACAGTCCAAACAAAATAAGTTTCACAGGGTAAATAATATTAGTTTCAGAAAAAAATAGTTTTCCTCAAAAAATTAAAATAATAGAAGGTATTCCCCAGAAAGGAACTTATCTGGACAGCCTTGAATGATCGCTAGATGCCTATCATTTCCATGAAGCCTGCAGAAGGAGCACACATCAGCAGCAAGAAAGCTCAGAAGCTTTTGGCACTCTGACTGCTTTTTATATGGAGCTCCTGGCATTTACAAAGCATGGAAGGAAAAATCAACTCAACTGAATTTCAGGGTATTACTGCTCAATGCCAGAAGCCTTAACAAAAAAAAAATGTACACCCCTCCAAGCCATCCTTACCCTTGTGAATATAGACATCTGTGCAGTAACTGAGAGATGGTTTAAATCTGCAGAACAGGAGCTAAAGGTGGAGATGTCTATCATACATCAATAACAAGCATATCTCTGGGTTAGTTAAAGAGGATGACATGCTGGAGTTTCTCCATGTACAGATCACCATAAATAAAATCTTGTACCATATCTTAGCTAGTTATAGGTTACCCTCCCTGTTCCAAAAATCTCACAGTATATACTTAGACCTACTGGAGACTCTTATCCAGTCAAACACCCTACTCGTGAGGGATTTTAATTACTAGGAATCCTACATGGCCTCAAACCTGCAACCAAGAGATTCCTTGATTTTGTAAATACAAACACCCTTAACCAGTCAGTGCATACACCTACTACAGACTCCAACATACAGGATCTTGTACTCACAAATATGGAAAAACACTGCATCCCTCCCAGTGGTACATTCACCCTGGTAAGGCCACAGCATAACTGCCTCATTCAAAATCAAAATAATCTGGGTACCACAGTTAACAGTTCAGAACTATCCAAAGGCAAACTACCTTTCATTAAGCAATAGTTTTTTTTTTTTAAATTCAGTGCCCCTCCAAATCTAGAGAACATGGCAGTCTATTCAGATTTATTCATATAAGCCCTGTACAACAATGTCACTGGCTGCACAGAGGCTGTTGTTTCTACCAGATGTAAGCCCAGAACTAACTCCAAAAACAAACTGCCCTGGTGGGATCCCCAACTAAACAGTATATATAACAAAAGAAATAAAATCAAGGCTATAATCAGGATGTGTAACTCCCATGAAGACAGGAACTCTCTCATCAAACTAAGCAGGCAACTAAGGGGTCCAATTAAGTCACATAAAGCCAATTCTGAGGTTAAAATACCCTCTCAATCAAAATACAGCCATAAGGTCTTCTTCAGCTATGTCATAAATCTCAAAAGTAGCACACAACAGTGTTTGTAACTGGTGCTTAATAGTGCCACATTCGCTGAGAAAGGCGATACAGCAAATCCGTTGGCTGACAAATTCAGTTCCAAGTTTACCTCCACTCACCCCAAGTTACCCCCCCAAAATACCCTCAAACATAACCCCTTCAACTATAAATAGAGTACATGTCCTGTCTGTGCTCACTAAGGCCAAGAACACAGCCTCATTGAGCCATGATAATATCCTAGGATTCCTTGTGAATACTGTAAAATACAACTAATTAGGATTACCATTTAAATCTAATCTCAAAACAGGCTTTAAGCCACAAGAATGAAGGACTACAATGGCCATTTCCCTTCATAACAGTGGATCATTAACAGATCCTGGAAACTACAGACCCACTAGACTGACTACTGTTACTTGCAAACCATGGAAAGACTTATCATGTAAATGATCAACAAAGACATTGCTGACCTCCTGACAATGGATCCATCCAAGTTTGGCTTCATTAAAGGAAAATAATGTTTACTCAACCTGGTGGACTTCTTTGAAAAAGTTACCAAGGCAATGGATGAGGGTAAAATGGTGCATTCTGCGTAGCTTGATCTGGCTAAGGCATTTGATACGTTACCCCACTTAGGCATTGTTAATTACAGAATTATGCATAAACCACTATATAACATGCTTGATAGCCACACTTATAGTACCCAGGAGGTTAGAATCAGTGAGACCACCTCCACAAAGAGGTAGTCAACAGTAGAGTCCCTCAGGGCTCCATGTTGGTCCCACTCTTCTGTGGCATCCACTTCTAGTGAGTCAAAGCCATTGTCAAAGGCTTCTGTGTGACCAAGTTTGCAGATTGCTGCAAAATTGGAGCAGTCATTAAATGCCCCCAAGATGCAAAATCCATACAGGAAGGCCTAACACAGACAAATGACTGGTGCCAAAGCTATGGCTTAAAACTGAATGCCAAGAAATGCACTATAGTACCTTTTGGAAAGCCAGCTACTCCCTGGAAACTATGTTATTGATAAAACACCCTTAAGAGTCAGGGATATGGGAACTCATGTAGAGAGTAACCTAGCCTTTGACCAACATGTGTCTAAGGTAGTTAGATAATCCTTCAATGTTGCTCAACTTATAAGTAAGGGCATGGCATCTACGTCCAGGGAAGTCATCACACCACTGCATTCGGCCCTCATCAGACCCATCATAGAGTAAAATGCCCCTTTTGGTAAGCATCTTACTACTCATATGCAGCAAATGGAACACCTGCAAAAGTTAGCTACATTGATAAAAATCCATTGTTGAATATAAACTGAATAACTTATGCTACTGCAACAATGATTTAATGTTGAACGTCCTTAACTACTATTGAAGTCCAAGAAACATGCTGAACTTTACTAAGCTGATATACCAACTAAGGATTTTCTAAATGTTTCATATAATAATAATAACCATGGATAAATTATGAATAGTAAACTGACAAACTATATGTAGTAATATTTTGAGATGACAAGCAAGTACCTACCTAATCATGTATTCCAATGATTTAGGTATGTTCTAAAATCAAAGCTAGATGTTCCACTGAGTGATACTTTAAACCTCTTGCATCAGAGGCAACATGGGATATATGCAAATTATCCTTTAAGGATATCAGGTGTTTCAGCTAAATGGCAATTCTGAATGTCCATGATTTTTTCTTTTACTTTTACTTTTAAGTCTATTTATAGCTGAAACACCTGCTATCCTTAAAGGGTAATTTATGTATATCCCATGTCGCATCTGATACAAGAGGTTTAAGGTATCATACAGTGGAAAGTCTAGCTTTGCTAGATTTTTCTTTTTGTATTTTTAACCAGTTGGTTTTCCTGTGTGACCTTTTTACTCATTGTTTTAGTATGTTCTAAAATCACAAAACTTTATTTGAATTTTAACAGAAAGCAGGCCCCTAAAGTGTAGAGTACAATTTCAGTGTATACACAATCCAGACAGAAGATGAAAAACTTGGTCTAGAAATGATATGCACAACCCCGTTAGCCAGGATACGAGTTTGGTTCTGCTCCCTTGTATAAAACAAAGGCAGCCGAATCCTTGAGTATCCACTAGCCATCACACTGATTTCAGTATGCAAACAGATGGCATATATCCCTGAGAATATAGTACACAAAGTAACAGCCTACACTCAAGAAAATAAAGTATTAGGAAACTGGGAATTTGCCCATTGGCCTGTCAAAACATATTTCACATGTGAAAAGAAGAACACTGAATTCATCAGAATTCATAGCAATATTACCTTCAGTCACATACAGGGGTGGCTCGTGCTATTGAGCTGCAGGACTGCAGCCCCCCCCCCAACTGTACAAAATAAATAAATAAATAAATAACAATAGAAAAAAGAAATAAAAAACAATAGAAAAAAAGGAATAAAAAATAAATAAGGTCTGGAGCATGAGCACAGAATCCAAACTGCTGATAAGACAGTCCGGATTACGAAGACAGCCTGCAACAGCAAAGATCCCAGAAGTCTATGCAGTTACAAATGCATAGACTAGAAGGGGATCAGACTACAATGTCTGCAGGCTGGAGCCTGCTCTCGCAGGAAGGACAGGACTTTGACTCTCATGGGGCTTTTATTTTTGAAACTGGAGCTTGGCTGGCAGTACCTGTTTGTTTATACTAACTGAAGGGTGTGTGTGCATGTAGTGCCCCAGAAGCTAGAAAAAAGTCAGGAAATATACCTGGTGGCTAGACTCAAACCCTGTACCTTGGGAGTAGGTAGCAAGAGCTTGAATTCCCTAACCACCACCACTTGTGAAATTTTTGGCTCATTTTTATTCTGTTCCTCATAAAATCTGTGTTTTTTCTGGATTTTGAATTCACTAAATAATGACAGGCATTTGAATTTGAGACTTCATATTCTTCAGAACGTACATGGTAATACAAAGCCTTTTATTCTAGCAATTTTCTGTTTATAAGATTAATACTGAAAAAAATGTCCCTATTTTTGGGTCTGTATTCCCCCATTATTGGCTTTGTCCAGGTTTTTTGTGCTAAGAAGTTGAGAGCTATGGTGAGAAATGAATTCACTAAATGATAGCCATTTAAGTTTCAGTCTACCTGCCTTTCAAGAAACAGCTGATTTGGCATAGTGGTATGTTGGGCTGACTGCAGTGCACAGGGTCCTGGTTTCAAGACTTGTCAGTGAAATGCATGGGTGGTAACACATCATTTTATTCTAGCAACTTTTCAAAATTATGGAAGCAATGTTTAAAATGTGTCCCTAGTTTTTGAGCTTTTGCCCCCCCCCCCCAATAAATGTTGGCATTTTCCAGATTTCTTCTGCTTCAAAGTTGAGAGATACAGGTGAGTGTTGAGTGCATTTTACAAGGAGCTGAGAGGTTGAAGAGAAGTTTAGTGCTGCTTATGCTGTGTCTGCTTGTGCTGTTAATAGCACAACAGGTAGTGTACTTGCTTTTGATGCAGAAGACTATGGGTTCTACTCCCACAGTATATAGATGCATTACTGATATAGTGCTGTGTTGTACTTTTAAAGGGGGTGGATACTACAGTCCTGAGAAAGTCCTGTTTAGCGGAGATACCTAGTAACAATGAACCTGTTATCAGTTTGCTACACATTCCCTATTGCAATATTACTAGCTTATATTTTTTTTAATGTAGCACAGGCAATTTATTCCTCAAGAGCAACAGATACTTTATTTGTAGATAAAACAATGAAATATAAAGTTTTGTGCTAGCAGCAACCTCTTCATTAGTTACAAATCTCTTTAATGTGGAATTATTTAGATGACTTTTACTTCTGCAGAGATTGTGCATATTTACTGATACTGGTGGATTGTAGAAGTTTGAGTACACATTTATGATGGAAATGTTCTTAATTGGGCAGTTTTGTCATTATTGGTGCATGCATTTTGTTTCATTGTTTTCTGGAAAATTTTTGAAAACAATAAATTTAAAATGCTCTCTAACAACTGTACTGTATTATACAAGGAAAATAATTTAATATAATCAGGAACGTGTATCAAAGAACACATGTATGTTTCCTGTGCAAGGGGCCTATGATTTGAAAACTGCCCAAAGTTAATCTTTACTTGCCACTGGCCAGATGTATTTTCTTTGAATGTGGGTTTTCATGCTGTTTCAATGAATGTGAGTTTCAAGGGCAGAGAGGTTTTAATATTAAGTCTATTTTCATTGTGAAACTGCATTGCTTTGTTTAGCAGATGTCTATTAGTATTTGTGTTGTAAAATGTAAAATAAAACTTTTAAAGGAAATCCAAATATTTGTAGAAGTAAAGCAGTATGCACATTATAGTGTTCATGGTAAATGTGGTGAAATAGCCAAGTAATGGGACATTGGAATAGCTGCAGAGGGGAAGCCCCGTTTGACCATGATTTTGTGAGGAGGGAAGGGCAGCAAACTCAGCCCCGGCTGAACTATACCTCTCAACTTTCCAGATTTTTGCAGAATGAATAGATTTTTGCTTCTTATTTTTGGTTTGTTCCTCATAATATTTGTGGTTTTCTGGCAAATAATTTAGGAATGAAGTCACTAAATAATGACAGACAATGAATTTCAGACTTCATACACTTCAGAAAAATACATGCTAAAGCAGGACCTGTTATTCTTTCAACTGTTTAAGTTTATACAAGAGCAATTTTTAGTACTGTTTGTATGTTCCCCCAAAATATTTGGCCTTGTCCAGATTTCCTGCATTAAGAGGTTGAAAGGTACAAGCAAATAAATCACTTTATAGAATTAGGTATATCCAAACCTCTCAACTGTCCCCGATTTTGGCTCAAAATGTTGCTCTCCCCCAATAATCCTGCCGAAAAATGACAAATTTGGAAGAAAACGTGGAGGGTTTACAATTAATAAATAATTGTAATGATCAGAGTAATGGATTACTTTTAATTTCAGAAATGCATGTATATTCTTTTATTTTGTCAGCTGCTTAAGTTAACAGTACTAATATTAAAAAATGTGTCCCTTCTTTGACAGGTTCCCAGCTATATTATGTGGCTATTTTATATTTTTACATTACATTTTTGGTCAGTTTTTCATAAAATTGGGGTTTTCTGGCAAATTAGTCACAAATTATTAAAGATTGAAGTTAGAAAATAATGACAGACATTTGAGTTTCAGATTTCATACCGTACAGGAAATTCATACTAATGCAAGACCTACTATTCTAATATCTTTCTAAGTTTATAAGAACAATATTTAAAAATTGTCCTTATTTTGGGCCTTTATCCAACTTCTATTTATGGGTTTGTCCAGATTTCTTGCTCTGAGGTTGAGAGGTATGACAAAAGTATCAGGGCCATCACCATCAGCCAGAGACATTTCAAATTGTGACATATTTGTTGCACTCCACTCCCTCACATAGTGACTCTGGATGTGCCCAAGCAAGGCAAGGAGCAGTTGTGCACTGTACGTGTGCAGAGTATCCCGCCATCCAAGGTAGACACAACTACTACAGAGGCTTTTCATCTGTCCTTGATTTTGCAGAATGTTCTGGTTTTCTGTCATATTTTATACTGTTGATTTATGCTTCTTCTTATTCAGAAAATGCATGTTGTTGCAGTGCCTGTTGCTCTGTGTTTAAGTAGCAATGCTTTAATGACCATCAGGTAAGCTTGTCTGAGATTGTAAGATGCAAGTAAGCTTTAATAAGCATACTGTTAAAGAATTACCAACATTGAAAGCCTTTTTGTTGTTGCTATGCAGAGAATATTTAAATAACTAGATTGCGTATAAGCCTTAGGTATTGAAATGCATATGACAGTATT
>NC_056738.1:284476515-284521515 GCF_019279795.1 Protopterus annectens
AGGGAGATTACATTAATCTGGGATAAGTATTTCTTCTTTTGGGGGTGAGGGAGGGGAGAAATTTGCACTGAACCTGTCAGCCAGAATGTTGGCAATATCTGTGGGGTCAGTGTATTTTTTGTTGTTGTGAACTAATTCAGAGCATATCTGAGGGTTTCCACCCAGGTTTCTAACATAGCTGAAGAAGGCTTTGTGGTTATCTTTAGTGTCCTTAGCGATTTTTCTCTCAAAGTTGGCCTTGGATGTTTTTATGAGAGAACGTAGTTTTCTGCTAATGTTGATCAGAGATGTCTTCCCTTTATGGGATTTTGCTCTTTCATGCAGTAGCTTCCTTCTTTTGTTATACAATTTGTTAATGGCTGAGGTCCACCAGACAGGACGCTTTCCTTTGGTGGAGAGGGGCTTGGATTTATTTGGGATTGCATGATCCATGCATTCTTGGAGATGTCCATAGAAAGCATTTGTGAAGGATTCGGCATTGTGGGATGTGGTATCCACTGGCCCAGTGGGCTTAAAGGATACCATCTCAGTCTTAAGAAGAGTGGTCTGCTTTTGAGAAGTTTTTCACTGTGGTCTTTTGTGCTGGGGGTGGAGGTGGTATATGTATATCAAGGGTGATTAGTTTGTGGTCAGATCTCACTAGTGAGGGGTAGACCTCTGGTGTGGTGCATTTTGTCCCCATGTTTGTGATGATCAGGTCTAGTATATTATCTCCCCTAGTGGGAGAGGTGACTAGTTGTTCCAGTGAATTTGAATTTATGAATTCCAGGAACCTTTGGGCTAGGGTGTTAGGGCTAGAATAATGTACCCAATCTATGTTTGGGTAGTTGAAGTCTCCCAGTATGATGGTATTTTGTGATACACTCATATCCTCCAATGTCTTCAGGAAGGCTGAGTGGGGTTCCTGAGATTGGGAGGGTGGTCTGTAACATGCTACCAGTTGTATAGCACTTTTGCCTATGGTTAGTTGCACCTGTATGGTCTCTGATGCTTCATGTGTTGCTACTAACCTGGAGGTGTGGGTGTCCTTGATGAATATGGACACTCCCCCTCCCTTTGTGGTTCGGCCCGGGTTTTGGGGCCGGAAAGCATGATACAAGGTATAGCCTGGTAGCACTGGGCTGCTCTCAGGAGCCTTGAACCAGGTTTCAGTTACTGCACAGACGTTGATGTTCTCCATACTGAGGAGTGCATCGAGTGCCTGCATCTTGAGATTTAGACTTCTGGCGTTGAGCAGCATTACCCTTAGGTTTTTTCCATTTTTGTTTTCTAAGGAGGTGGGTTTGTCTTTTGAGCTTTGCCCAAAAAAGGCACTATGGGGGTGGCAAGAGCCTTAGCCAATATCCGGAAGCCCAGTGGTGACAGGTGCAAGCCGTCCCTTGCGAAGCAGCGTGGCTTGTCCAACATGTCATCCCAGGCAGACAGACATTGGATCCCCTTAGAATGACACCAGTACTTGAGCCAATTATTAAAGCTGATCATCTTGTCTTTGTATTGTGGCATCATTCTTGGTGAGGGCAAGATGCTGCTCAGGGTCAGGGTCATACCAGCCTGGGCTACATAATCAGAGAGCTCCTCTATGTCTCTTTTCATGTAGTCCAGGGAGGTATGTCTCAGGTCATTCACGCCAGCATGGACAATGACGGAGTCATATTTGTACTTGCTTTGGAGTGACCTGAGTGCATGTGTTATGTAGCGGATCCTAGCTCCCGATAGGCAGCTCACAGTCACCCTCTCCTTGTTCAGCCTGGTAAGCGGGACATCAGTGTGTCTGACTATAGAGTCACCTATTACTAGTGTATCAGGCATGGTATTTGTTCTTAAGGGCTGTGATTGGTTGACACACTGATTTATTGAAGTATGTGTTGCATGTGTTTTGTTTTGAGGTGGTGGATTTTTGGATGTCTGCTTTGGGAGCCTCTTTTGTTTTGGTAAGTTTTTTATTAGAGCCTCTGAGTATGTCTTTGTGTTTTTATGTGTTTGGTTTGCAGTTGTGGTAGGTCTATGTGGGACTGGTTTGTTGTGTGTTTGGTTACCATCTCCTCCTGTCTGGTCATGCCATCCCTGAGTTGAGAGAGTTTGGCCTCCAGTCTGGCTATATAGTTGCATCTCTCACATGTATTTGTGTTTGTTGGGAGGAGGAGGAGAGGGTTGTCTGTGTACATGAGACAATTGTAGCATTGTCTCAAGATACCCAGATTAACCAGCTGAACTGGAGAGGACGCCAGTAATCTACCACTCGACATGCTAGAACAGTATAAGGGAGTGCTGTGCCTTTAAAGGAAGTGGATATTCACAGGGGTGGTAGGTGGATGTAGTGCTTACTTAGTACGAGAGTGCTTAATTAGTAGAGAAGTCTTGAGAACAAGTGCTAGGCTTATAATATAGCGAGTAGTCTGATTATACTAAGAGTAGAGCTTCCTTAAGGGAAAATTTGAAGAGAAGACTTGACGGAGCCAGAAGAAGTTTAACCTTGTTTAACCGGCGCTGTGCTATGTGCACAACTGTGCAAAGCTGTGCAAACACGGATTTTAAACAGGGAACTACAAAAGAGCTAGAAATGGTCCAAAACAACCAATTACTACAGCTCTTGTGCTGAGGTCACTTCCTACAGGGACAGGTAGGCTGCTCAAGGCTCCCCACTCCCACTGGTGAGCAAAGAAACTTCCTTCTATCCAAGTAAGGTAATGGACAACACAGGAACTACACCACAGCCCAGAATACAGCAATGCCTGTAAACTGGTCTAAACTAGTCGAGGAGAGGCGGGAAAACAAGGATTATTTTTTTTTTTTTTTTGTTTTTAGATAGAAACACACAAAAAATGCAGAAACAGTGATAAATCAGTTACACAGGCTAGCACACTTTAGTGGGCAGCCTTAACAGTTAAATTAAACAAACAAACAAACAAACAAACTTTCGATCAAATTCGACTAAAAAGTAACTTTAAGTGCAGATTTTAAAATAATGCAGCAAACAGCTAAAAAACAGTTTAAGTTTGTTTAGGGTAAGCTAGAGAAGCTATTCCAAGTAAAGAAACAGCAAAGATACTTAAATCCAGAAAGTAGTCGCTTTTCTGAGTTCTCTGTAGCTAGGACAACTCTGCAGGACCACGAGGAGCTTGTCTGAGTAGTATAGCCAGAAAAAAATGCCCAGAGGTGGATTTTAAACAGGGAACTACAAAAGAGCTAGAAATGGTCCAAAACAACCAATTACTACAGCTCTTGTGCTGAGGTCACTTCCTACAGGGACAGGTAGGCTGCTCAAGGCTCTCCACTCTCGCTGGTGAGAAAAGAAACTTCCTTCTATCCAAGTAAGGTAATGGATAACACAGGAACTACACCACAGCCCAGAATACAGCAATGCCTGTAAACTGGTCTAAACTAGTAGAGGAGTGGCGGGAAAACAAGGATTATTTTTTTGTTTTTTTGGGGGTTTTTTTTGTTTTTAGATAGAAACACACAGAAAATTCATTAACAAGGCCAAACTGCTGCAGCTCTAGCCAGATGAGATTTTTAAGTTCTTAGTTAACCGTGTCAATTACAATGTCTTCCATGGCTTTGCATATGAGACTAACAATGTTGATGAGCCTGTAATACCCAGGGTAAGTGGTGGGGCCACCCTTGTAGAGTGTCATCACCACTACTGTGCACCAAACTTCGGGGACAATGCCAGTGGCTAAACTCAGGTTAAATAATTTTATGGAGTGACCCTGCCAGAGTTTACTTAATACTGGTTATTAAAGAGCTGGGTACATTATCAGAACCCATGAGGGAAGTAATTTTAGTTTTCAAGACCACCTTGTTGATGATGGGGGCTCTGAGGGCTTCCGAGTTAGGTGGGCTTTAAGCAGTCATGTCCAGGGTGAAGTTGGCACTGTCAATTATGTTGCAATAAACATTGGCTTTGCTCCTGCACTAATCCAGACTAACCTCATTTTTTCCTTCACCCTTTCCCTTGTTAACTTTCACTGCACAAAAAAAAAAAAAACCTTGTAAATGTATGTTGTCATATGACTATAGTAAAAAAAAAAAACCTTATGTTCAATCTATATTATCTGTTTAACTTGTTATAACTACTTATGTTTCTAATCTTTATGATGATACTTGTTACAACTAGTGGAGCTTTTCTCCCCGGGCCTCTACTGAAAATGGACATATATCTAGCTAGACTAGCCCTTTCAACAAATGTAAAATAAATAAAAATAAAGAATTTGTTAGTAACTATGTTGGTAATTTCTACTGGGTTATTGTAGGTTGTGATATCTTGAACAACTTTTAAGAAATGTCAGGGGTTATTTCTTAATTTTCTAATGTAACTCAAGAAGGATTTGTAGTTGTCCTTAGCTTTAGATGTTAACCATATTTTATGGGTTGTCTCAGTATTCCTAATATTTTTTTTTTAAGTTTTCAGTCATTTTATAATGTTACCATTGGTTTGAGGGCTGTTAGATCTGCTGTATACTTTATTTTTTTTTCTTTTGCTGTAGGATTTATTTATGTTGGTGGACACCAGCGTGGCTTGCTTATAAATTTCCTGTTATATTTAGATCCTGTAGGCTTTGTTGCTTCCATACTTTTATCTAAGTGGGCATAGAACTGTTTTGTCTAGCTTCCTGCTGAGACAATGTCTGGAATTATGTTGCAATAAGTGGATCTTGAAACCTCATCATAGACTATAATGAGCTTTGTACATCTGAAATCCTTGAATTCTGATACACTGGCATTTTCAGGTTTATCAGTTTTAACTGTGAAGGTACTAATGTATTATCCAATTTAACCAGGGAGGCGTATACCAGGTGAAAAGTAGATGAAGAAGTTGTATTTATAAGAGCTAGGTGTGGAATATGATACCCTTCAGTGGTTTTGCTAACAATCTGTTCCAGGGAGATTTTTGTTTATAAAATGTAAGAACTTTTGGGTATATCCTATATTTGTGGTACAGGTTCTTCAGTTTAATGATAGTTTAAGTATTCCCAAAATAATGGAGTTTTTCTTTACAGGCAGCTAATCAGTTACATTTAATCATTTTACATGATCATCAGGGGACATACAGGGTGTCCTCTTACAGGGTATAAATTGAGAGTCGTTTTTGTCTACAATGATCTGGAACGCAATGGGCTCTGTTTGTGGATCCCTGGGGATCTGTATAGAGGTACCATGGTCCCTAATAAATATGAAGACACCATCACAGTTGGCATTGGTTCTGAAAGTGTGGTGAGCACAAAACCCAACTTTTTGAACAATTAACCAAGTTTCAGTAATTACACAGAGATGGATAAACTTCAAATGTGGAAGAGGCTCAAGACTGAGCATTTTGTTGCTGAGTCTTTTGGCATTGAATAGGAAGACCTTGATGTGATCCTATTATGGATTTAATATGTCAGTTATGTCGGCATGCCCATCAGATGGACTCATCCTAAAAAACACTATGGAGCAGCAAGACTTTAGCCAGTATGACAAATCCTTTTAAGAGAGGTACAGACCATCTCTGGCAAAGCAAGTACAACTGTTGGGCATCTCATCCCATGCTGACACATACTGGATCCCCCCGAAATGCAACTGCTATTTAGATAATTGTTGAAGCCATTTATCATTTTTACCTCTTAGTTGACATTTGTGAATATAAAGCTTTAAATACAATGTAGCAAGTAAAACTACAAGTAACATCTCTGTACTGTCTTGTTGCTACCAGTATTTCATTTCAAGATAAATCTCAGAATGAAACTATAATGGACCTTGCTACTTGAAAAATTATTTAATACATTTTTAATAATAACTACACATCCTTTGCCATGGAACACTTCATAATAATCCACTGGTTTATTTCTTAAAATCACATTGTCGTGATATAACATTCTGAGAAGACCATTTTAGTATATTTTTTTTATAAAGTAAACACGTGACCCACTTGCCCTTTCAGAAAAAGATCAAAAATATTACTACCATCAAAGTTATTAAATGTAATTTTCTATAATTTTCTATAATTCAAATGCAGAGTACTAAATATGAGACATTAATGCATTCTTAAGATCACAAGATATGGGGAGTTTATTCAGCTGCCTGTTTACAAAAAAAAAAGACACTTATGTCTGTGGTTTGCGCATACAATTAATAAGCTTCCACATATGCTCTCTGCTGGCTGCAGAAAATACTAATATGTTGAGGATAATTTAGTTTTAACTGTTTCCATTATTTACAAAAAAAACTAAGTAGATTCCAGGTGCAAGTAATTTTAAGCTTTTGCATAAATACTGCTGTTTTGGCATACATGTCTGAAACAAAAAAATAAATGAATCAACTCCAAAGAAACAGCTTTGTTTGAAATTATAAATATGAAAATACAGACAACTATTCAGTATAACTACCTTGTTTTTCATCTGTGGGAGGGAAATATAGTTTAAATATTCAGCAACAAAAATAAGAGTTATGAAGACACACTAATAGCATGAAATATGATTAGTTTAATTTGTGAGTGACAATAAATATATTGTATACATATTTCAGTACTGCCCATTTTTGTGTTCCAAATCCATCCATCCACAACCTCTTTTTCCCATTTTTGCACATCGGTTTGGGTGTCACTTCAACAGTGACAATCATTTAGAGCCAAAGTTTATACTGACTGCTGGCTAGCCCTGCTATGGTAGCTCTTTCTCACCACACACTCATACCTATGGCCGATTTACAGTGTCCAATCCACCTACTGGATGTCTTTGGAATGTGGGAGGAAACCAGAGTATTTAGAGGTAACCCAGGAGGACACAGGGAGGACATACACACTCTGCACAGAAGGCTCCCCAGCTGAGAATCAAACCAGGGAACCTCTTGCATAAAACTTCTATGATTAGTATCAACATGATTCTTCCTCATTATGTTGTATAAGAAAGAGATGAAGATATACATACACACAAACACATTTTACATATATATCCATGTCTATCTCTGTGAGTATGCATAGATAAATATATAGTTATATAGGTATATAAATATATACATTTACACACACACACACACACACACACACACACACACACACACACACACACACGCAATGTATGCAGAAGTATAGCATTTTGGGCACCACAAATTGTTTAAGTAGAGTGTAATATTTTTTTCTGTTTTAATATTTTTTTTCCTATGCATTTTTTCATATTGTGCTTGCTGACTGTCAGGCCTTCTCCTATCAGTCATGCCCATGTATTTACCTACCTGCGTGTTCCCCAGTGAGGGTAAGATCTGGCTTCAGAAGGCTGTCATAGAGGCATTCTCAGCAGTGGTTTATGCCCTTGATGCATTCACACAATGAGGAAAAATTATTAGTCATATAGCCCCTCCCCTGTGCATCACTCCATGGACCATGTTGCCCTACACAATGCCAGTGAACCCTCCTAAACATTTGTAATAAGAAATACTACTGAAGCAGCATGGTTACTGAATGCCACCTTTAGGCCAGCATCCTGCAGCACTGCCTTCCACTGAGGCATTGTGGCAGTGGACATCTCTAGAGTGCCACCTCCACTCTCATGGGTTCAACAATCTTTCCTTGCTAGATTCCTCAAGCACCTAACTGCTCACATGCATTTTTGCACTGCAATACAAAGGCAAACTACAAACTCAACACTACAAAACTATTTTCACTTCATTTCATTAGTTTTTTATTTGATATATACGATAGCAGGTTCATTGCAGGCTATGTTTAGCCATGGTTTACACTGAGTATAATGTTGAACATGAATACTGCACTTTACATATGACAAAGGAAATAATGGTAAAGACCAACACAATAAGCATATATATGGGCATAGCCAGTCATATACTATGTATGACACGTCATACACTTTTAAAATAATTTATTTTATACAATACGATGTGTTAAAATTTATATATAAATTGCCTATTTAACATGGCTTATGTTAAATGTTCTTTTTTCAGAATGCCTGGTTGGTTAACTTTTTTCCCTATAATGTCAGCATTTTTTTTCAGTAATGAAAAGGCATGCTGTCTACAAACATTCGATGTCTCAAATTGAGGAATGGTATATTTATAAAATGTGGCACTCTGGAAGTTGGTGTACAATTCCAAAAATCATGGGGCTGCCCCACGTGTATGTAATAAAAGTAAGACAGTATGCATTACGCAAACTTAAATGATTGTAATTACAGCAAACAGCATGTGAAGTTGATAATGCAGCATAGCTGGTCACATCAGAATACAGCAGAGAAAGTATAACCTTATAATGTAAACTACAGAATAAACAAATATTACCATTCTAAAATCTGCACTCTGATTGGGATGTATCAGTGTGCTTATGGTAAATCCAGAGTTACTCAGAGAAAAGAGTTTGGTAGCGTATGACAGGGATATTGACTTTTTGGGCATGGCTACTGGACTTGCACATCACAATCTCTTCATTTTTCACTGCATAAAGCAGTCTAAAAAGAAAAAAAAAAGCCTAGAGTAAACTAAACTATGCCACTATGAGTGCTAACTGCACAATATAAGTCTGGGCAGCAAGGCACTCTGTGGGCATATGCATTTATTAATTAAAAAGGTAAAAATCTCACAGATTGGGGTGCCAGGAGTAGAAGCATCTCCAAAAATATAACTATTAAAAAAAGAAAAGAAATCAATAGAACCAGTGATGATAAAAATGTAATGTACAAGCATCAGCACATACATACCACACACATGTGCAGTATATGCTTTACATCTAATCAGCCTTTTTTACATCGACAGCTACCAGAACTTGTGACTACGGTGATGCAGGAAATGAGAGGATGTTCAGATGGAATAGGCCACAGCTATCGGGGCAGATGGAATTAGGCCCAGTAGTATGCAACAAGGTTCTGAAAACTTGATTATTAACATTTCCTCTATTGAACTTACCAGATATGAATGTGAGGTACTGAACCTAGGGTTATCTTTTGTTCCCACTAGAGGATCTAGTATACATGACGTTCTGTTAGACTTAAAACTTTTTGTCCATAATATTTCACTTAGGCTGATGTTTGGTAAAGGCAATATATCTGTTTCTAAATTCAGAAAACCTAGTCAGTTTTTACTGACTAATCCCCCCACTTGTTGAAGCATTCAACAAATGATGTGAAGAGGATGTCTACATCTTTTAGTAAGAACTGTTAGCGATTATTTTTTAATCCAAACAAACTGCAATATAGGACTTTGTGTGATCTGGTTGAACAAGACGATTTATATATTCATCTGGCAGATAAAGGGGGAGGGATTGTAGTAATGAACACCATGGACTATGTTGAAAGTATGCTTATAATGCTGAATGACTCTACAACCTGCAAGGAAATCATTAAATTTGACGTACATAGTTTGATTATTTTTGGTTGAGTATCCTCATATTCCTGTGATATATTGGCTCCCGAAAGTACACACGAGTTTAGTTAACCTGGCCATTGTTTCTGGTAGAGGCTGGGTAAAGTACAGTTTTGTACCTACCATAAATGTAGATGTTCGAGTGTATAGCCTGCTGCAGTCATCACACTTGGGTTATCCTGTCGTCAGGCGGTCCTGCAGTCGGCCTGAATTCCAAAGTCTTGGTCTGGCGTCGGTTGCTGTCGCTTCTTCCCTGACGTCAGTGCTCCAGGGGTATATAAGAGGCATCTGATGCCATTTTCTTCAGTTTTTCTTGCCCCAGATGTCAGGTGCCCCCCCCCCCAAAAGGTGGTTAATAGATAGTACCAAAAATAAAAGTTTAGCACAAACAAATCATCCCTCCAGCTATAAGCAAATACACCACAAAGGTTGTATCAGATTTTAAGGTATTGAAAGGTTTTAGTTAGGTCAGAGGGGATGGAGGGAGGGTAACCTGGACTGCAGCAGGGTATACACCCGAACATCTACATTTATGGTAGGTACAAAACTGTACTATGTTCATCGTGTTACCCTGCTGCAGTCATCACACTTGGGTAGAATCCCAAAGCTAAGGATGGGAGGAGGAGTCAAACAGGGTTAGAGGAGGCTAGAAGGCCCTGCAAAACTGCAGTGGCGAAGCCAGCTCTAGTCTTAGAATAAAGTGGTAAGTGATAGTGTTTGGTGAAGGTGTGTACTGAACTCCAAGTTGCAGCTTCCAGAATATCCTTGGTTGGCACCCCCCCTGTGGGAGGCTGTAGATGTAGCTGCTGCCCTGGTGGAGTGGGGCCTAATGCTAACAGGAACTGGTGTTCCATGGTGGGTGTAGCAAAAACGTATGCAATGTCCTATCCATTTGGAAATGGTCTGTTTTGAGATAGCCTTTCCTTGTGATGCTGCAGCATAGGATACAAAAAGCTGGTCAGATTTTCTGAAAACCTTAGTTTTATCCAAGTAGTAATGTAGCTGCCTGTGAATGTCCAAGAATGCAGGAGTCTTTCTCCTTTGTTCTGTGGATTTGGAAAGAAGGTGGGTAAATGGATGGTTTGATTTAGAGCCACACTGGATACCACCTTAGGCATAAAGGAGGGGTTAGTTCGTAGAGAAACTCTGTCTTGATGAAAAATGAGGAAAGGCTCTACCGCCATTAGAGCCTGAAGCTCTGAGACTCTTCTGGCTGAAGTAATTGCTAGCAGCAGGGCAGTCTTCCATGATACAAACTTTAAGTCAGCTGAGAAAGCTGGTTCAAAAGGAGGTAGCGTAAGTTTTTCCAGAACACAGTTGAGGTCCCAAGTTGGTGTTGGTGCTCTCCTGGGAGGCCTAATGTTTTTGGCCCTTCTGAGAAACTGCCTTAGAAGTGGATGTGAAAATAAGGGAGGATCCGTGTTGTAGTGAGCTGAAATAGCTGAGGCATGGATTTTAATAGATGAAAAAGAAAGCCCTTTGTGTAACATCTCAGTTAAATATTGTAGAATCTGAGGTATGACCAGCTGAAGGGTATTTTGGCCTTTAGCTTGGTTCCAGGCGCAAAACCTTTTCCATTTGTCTGAGTAGGCTTTCCTGGTGCTGGGCCTCTTGGCTTCCAGAATAACATCCATAACAGCTTGTGAAAGAGGAGCTGGCTGGTTGCTTAGGTGATTTGCCATGCAGCCAAATTTAAGGTTTTGAGCTGGCTGTGTAGAATCTGACTGTCTTGCTGTGTGAGCAGATGAGTAATTTGTGGTAAAATCCATGGTGGGCCCTGGGCCATATTCCTTAATAGTGGGTACTAGTGCTGGTGTGGCCAGTCTGGGGCAATAAGTATCATTCGGGGTCTCTCCATCCTGACTTTCAGCAGCACCTTTGTGAGAAGGGGCAATGGAGGGAAGGCATATACTGTCAGCATTTTCCAACTGAATGAGAGTGCGTCCACTTTCCAAGCTTGATGGTGAAATGTCCTTGTGCAAAATTTTGTTAGCTGATAGTTTTGGGGGCTGGCAAACAGGTCTATGTCTGGGTGCCCCCATTTTTGAGTTATCATTGCAAATACTTGTGGATCCACTTTCCACTCGTGGAGATCCATGATGTTTCTGCTTAGGTCATCTGCCAATGTGTTCTTTTTTCCTGGCAGGAATTGAGCTTGTAATTGAACTTGGTAAGCCAGTGCTGTGTTCCACAAGGTCATTGCTTGCCTGCATAGAGGGTAGGAGTGTGTACCCCCTTGTTTGTTTATGTACCACATTACTGTGGTGTTTTCTGTCCTTATTATAAGCTGTCCTGGATGTAAGAGGTCCTTGAAGGCTGTCAGGGCATTCTGTACAGCTAGCATTTCTTTTTGATTGATGTGCAGATTCCTTTGATCTGCAGTCCATATGCCTTGAACGCACCGTCCTGCCATGTGTGTCCCCCAGGCATAGTCCGATGCATCTGTTGTCATAGTTTGCCTGGCTGGGGGTAAGGTGAAAGGCTGACCCTTGTTGAGGTGACATGCCTGTGACCACCATAGAAACTACTGTTGAAGGCAGGGGAATGAGAGGTATCATTGTTTCCAAGCTGTGGCTGTGTTGAGTCCATACGCTTTTTAGGTACCATTGTAATTTCCTCATATGCAGTTTTGCAAATGGTATTAGTAGTATGCAAGATGCCATGAAGCCCAAGGCCTGCAGAATTTTTCTTGCAGGGAGTTGGGTCTTTGTTGCCATTGTTTTGAAGTATTGAGTTAGTTGTAGTTGTTTGTCTGGCATCGGGTAAGCCATCTGGGTCATTGTATTCAAGCTGGCACCCAGGAATGTCATATTTTGTTAGGGCACTAGTTTTGATTTCTTTTCATTTACTGTGTACCCTAGGCAACTTAGAAGGTGTTTTACAAAAGCCAGATGTTGTAAGAGAGTGTCCTTGCTTTCTGCTTGGATGAGACAGTCGTCCAGGTATGGGTATATTTGAATTCCTCTTTGTCTGCAGTATGCAATTACTGGTGCCAGGCATTTTGTGAAGACCCTGGGTGCAGTAGATAAGCCAAAGGGCAGTGCAGAGAATTGGTAATGGGTTGAACCTGCAATGAAGCGGAGGTATCTTCTGCAATTTTGTCTGATAGGGACATGCAGGTAAGCCTCCTTGAGGTCCAACGTTACCAGCCAAGCTTTCTTGCCCAACATGGGAAGAAGCTGCTATAGTGTTAGCATCTTGAATTTGGGTATTTGCAAGAAGGTGTTTAGAATTGAAAGGTCCAGAATGGGCCTCCAAGCATTGTCCTTTCCGGGGACTAGAAAGAGCCTTGAGTAAAATCCTTGGCCTTGCTCCTGTGTAGGTACCAGTTGAATGGCTCTCATGTCCATGAGAGCTGTAATTTGTTTTTGTGCCTCTGCCCATTGATTTTGTGGCAGGTTTGGCATTCCTTTTATCCTTGGCAAGGTGCGGAAATGGAATCTGTATCCTTGTGAGATAATGTCTAGGACCCATTTGTCCTTTGTGATGATGCGCCACTTGTCTGTAAAAAGTGCTAATTTTCTTCCCAAGGGAGCTGCCAAGAGAGTTTTGCTTGGCAGTTTGAGGTTTAAGTCATTGTGTTTGCCTTCTAGTAGTTTGGGACCTGTCTTCTCCTCCCTTCTGTGTTGCAGTGCCCCATTGGCGAGGTTTGTAAGGGATTTGTGCTTGTCCTCTGCCCCTTTGGCACCTGTATTTACCCCTCTGTGGTCTGTCAGAAGCTGGAAAGGACCAATTTTTTGTTGGCCAATTTCTGCTGAAGCGTGGGGGCTGTACCTGTAAGAAATCTTTGACCGTCTGCATAGATTTTGCCTTATCCTCCATTTTCTTTAAAACCTCTTCTGCTTTAACCCCAAATAAGACATCCTGCTGTAGGGTGCATCTAGTAACTTTGCTTTAACATGATCAGGCAGAGTTTGTTCCTTTAACCAAGCATGCCTACGTATAACAGACCCAGTAACAGCTGCTCTACAGGAAGCTTCCAAGGAATCAAATCCACATTGTAAAGTATGTTTGCCCACCTGTTCAGCTGCATGCAACAGATCCTGCATTTCCTTGAATTCAGACTGTTGAGGGTGTGCGCTCATCTTTTGTTTTATTTGAGACATTAGGAATTGCTGGTATTTAAGCATGCGAAATTGACAATTTAGTGCTCTCATAGCCAGAGTAGCTGAGGTGTAAACCTTCTTCCCCCACCTATCTAGTGCTCTGGAATCCTTTTCAGAGGGTACAGGATTTTTAGCCATAGAAGCCTTAGCCCCTTTGGGACCCTGGGAGATTGTCTCTGGATCAGCAACCGGGCTTTTGTAAAGGAATTCGTGTGAGTCAGGCACTCTATAGTATCTATCTGGTTTGGCTGGAGCAAGAGGCAGCGAATCTGGATTTAGACTAGATTCTAAATAAACATCATCCACAATGTCTAAAACTGGGGGGATAGCAAGTGGTCTGTGCTGGGGGAGTAAAAGAAACTCTCGGAGCCTTTTCTTTGAGTCGGAGTAGTCCTGACCTTCCAAGTGGAAATGTTCCCTCATGGTATGTAAGGTTTCCCCAAAGGAATAGTCTTCAGGGGGAGAAGCTGAGGGAATGGAATCTTCAGCATCAGAATCTTCATAAGGGGGAAAGGAGTAATCCTGTTCCTCAGAGGAGCCTGAGGAAATAAACACTTGATCAGAGGAGGCATAATCCTCCTTTTGTCTAGGCCTTTTGTCGGGGGGGGGTTTGGGAACCCCTGATTAAAGAAATCAAATCTTCAGCCATTTTAAGCATCTGTTTCTTAGGCATGGGGCCTTGAACTGGAGACTGAAGTGCAGTCTTTTTTGGTTTTAGAAGAGTCTTAAGCTTAGCATAAGATTTTATGGTGAGAGTAGTCGGTCTGAAGACACCTTCTGAAAACGAAGGTGTTTCTACAGCACCGGCTTCTCCTTCTGCAATGTCGTCGGTAGGGCCTAAAGAAAATGGCTGCATCGGCCTAGAACTCTCTGCTAGAGTATCTGAAGTGGTCTGGGGTTCCAATTCTGCGGTAGCCAGGGGCTGCGTAGATGCCTCACTGAAAACCGGAGGACCAGTGACCAGCCCAGCCGAGGCCTCGGAGTCTGGCTTGGATCTAAGCTGCCTGTCTTTATCTTTGCATTTTTTATGCATGCCGGTAGTCGGTTGCTCTGACAGCATAGTGTAATTAAATTTCCTACCGAAGTAGTGTCGTGCGAAATCAAAGCATCGCTTTATAGTTCGCTTATTGAACCTAGCACAAAACCGACAACCAGTGACGTCGTGGTCTGGGTTTAGGCAGGGTATATAATAAGAATGAAAGTCCTTATGAGGTATTTGTTTCCCACAAGAAATGCAATTGTTAACTTTTTCTGACATCGGACTGAGGCAAGAAAAGTTTCCCCAGCAGGGTACTTAGCTTTGAAGACTTCGGACTGAAACTCGATTCGAAAATCTCAGGTGTCGGCCAACCGGCACTTGCGAACTGCTTCTGCTTCGAGCACCACGCGGCAAGAAAGACTGAAGAAAATGGTGTCAGATGCCTCTTATATACCCCTGGCACACTGACGTCAGGGAAGAAGCGACAGCAACCGACGCCGGACCAAGACTTTAGAATTCAGGCCGACTGCAGGACCGCCTGACGACAGGATAACCCAAGTGTGATGACTGCACCAGGGTAACACGATGAGCCTTTGTCCATGTTTGTTGAGAAACAGCTTCATCTTGTGATTGATAGTGCAGATATGATGCTGAGGGATATAAAACACTTCCTAAAGAGGTTAGCGAGATGGTATGATAATAATGATGTTAGAGATTATTTTTAGCGGCTATGGATGTGATATATTTATTCACTGTTATTCTGAATGGAATTGGTAAGAATATGTCACACAGTTTCTGAGTAAACACTGATTACAGAACAGATAAGATTAATCTGAATTGTTCTTTGCTTGATGTGATTTTGACTCATAATGCCTTTTCTTTTTTTGATAAGTAATATGTTCAAAATGTCAGCATTGCTATGGGTATCATGTGCCCTAATAGCTACACAAACATGGACCTCGCACAAAAAGAAAAAAAAGCTGACAGATCAGATTGCCAGGAGTAGAAGCATCTTCAAGAATATAGCACCCTGATCCCTATTAAAAAAAGAAAAGAAAGCAACAGAACCAGTTATGAAACACATATAATGTACAGGTATCAGTACATACATGCTGCACACATGTGCAGTACATGCTTTACAGATTAACCAGAAGAAAGAAGCAATAGAACCAGTTATGAAACACATATAATGTACAGGTATCAGTACATACATGCTGCACACATGTGCAGTACATGCTTTACAGATTAACCAGAAGAAAGAAGCAATAGAACCAGTTATGAAACACATATAATGTACAGGTATCAGTACATACATGCTGCACACATGTGCAGTACATGCTTTACAGATTAACCAGAAGAAAGAAGCAATAGAACAGCACCAAAGTACATTTATACAATGTTATTATTTAAAAAAGGTAAACAATTATTTTATTTAAATAATGTCATTGTATAATAGCAATAATCCACAACTATATATTAGAATATCAGGATTTAGCTATGGCTGATGTTGTTTAAGCACTCGGGCTTTACCTACTGATCAAACCTCTCCAACCATGGGTAAATTGTGATATACCCACATACAGCCTTGGATTATTGATCAAGTGTGCCACATTTGCCATGTCAAAAAGCAGGACAGAGTATATCAGATGAATTAATAAGCATGCATTCAGAGATTTTAAATAATTCAAAACTTATGAAAAGGCTGTAAAAACTTTACAGAGACAAACATAATTAGCAAAGTTGTATGAAAGGAAAATTTAAATAGTACAAAAGTCAGTACAAACTGCAGGAACACTAACCAAAATCATCCATGCGATTGGGGGAAGGGACTACCACAAGTGCCAGCTTACGACATTCTACAACTTCCTCTCTTCTTCAGATGGTTTGAACTTAAACTGGTTATAATCAAGAATGTATGTAAATGCAGCAACCTGCTGCCCCAGCTGACAGCACATAACTGCTTGCTACAAAACTGAACTCATGAGATACAGTGGCATAACAATACAGCTAACAAAGCACACCAGTGATAGCAGTCCATGACTGCAATGCCCTAATGAGATGCAAATAACAAACAATATACAGGCATAGGTAAAGAGCCAAAGAAATGTTTAATATTCTGTGAACTGTATGCACGTGCATGCACACCAGTCTGGTAGTTTACACATGGAATGGAGTATCGTGTTATTCCTGTTCTCGAGTTATACATCATAGAAATAACAATTACACTTGTGATTACATTTATACAAGTCTTTGCATCTGTGTACATTTGATCAGTGCCTATCCCCAGCTGCCACACCAAAGGTTGTTTATGAATCACAGCCTTAGAATTATCTCATCCCATGGCCCTATGCAAAGCAGGGTATACAAAATGTGATGTTGCACACAGTCTGCAGTCCACAACACTTTCCGCAAGTATAATTTTGTTAATGCTAGCAGAAGCTGTTGGTCTGAAAAATAAGCTCACTTTCCAAAATTCTTGAACATTTATTAACATACGGCAGCTTTTTTTCATTTAAATTATTACAGCCTAGCTACTTCTATGTAGGTTTTAAAAATGTTACAAGTATGTGATGCAAATATGTGAGAGAATGTATTAAATGTGTTAGTCCTCTGAGCATTGTGTTGTGATACAAGAAATTTCATAGGCAATTAGTTTAGTGTGCAATTACCTTTGTTATAATAATGTTTACATGGGAATGACCACTAAAATGTTAAACAACAGGACACAGAAACATGTGCGGACATGGTTTGGACCAATTAATTTAATTTCATCATGGGACAACAGCACATTCATTTTCACACATTAAGGATTAATAGGCTAAAATTCTGAGAAAGATATGAATCACTATAAAGTCACATATTTACTTGTTCTAACAGGGTCAAAATTAAAATTTGGATATTAAGTCTTTCTTGGCATAATTTCTTATAGCATTAATTTTAATTGTTTAGTCAGTCCTAGCAATGGATAATAATATTTAGAAGATGAGAAGGATGTAGGGCCGGTTCCTTTGCCTTCAAAGGATAAAGCTTGACTTTTGTCTCAAATAACTCTGGATTGAGTAGCTGCCTGCCCACTGAAGGAGCTGCCATGGGAGGTGAAAAAGAAGTAGCCTTCACCATCTCATTTACCTCAGCAGATGGGTCACAGTTGGCCTCAGGGTGTGTGTAGCAACTATATTTCCACTGTAGCCCTCCACATAACCAGAGGCTAGAAACTGTGCAAGCATGCATGCTGTCCACAAGGCAAGCATTTTGCAAAATTCATAGGTGTGTAAGCAAAAAAAAAAATTTTACCCACCTATCCCGCCCCAACAATATAAGGCAAAACCACTGATGATGCTTTGCTATCTCCTACAAGGGGAAATAAATGGGTCTACAAGGCCACTGAAAGTGAGGCTTGGTGGTCACTGGGAGACTTCTCTTTTTTGCAGTCAGCAGATAAGCAGGCCTTACCCACAATACAAGTTGTCCTTAAGTGAGTCATCAAAAGTGTACAGTTACTAAAAACAACTATTAACCCACCATATATTGCTACAGTCAGACACCGGACTTTATAAATTAAGCAGATTGAACCACTTTAATAGATAAGACAAAATAAAAATATTTAAAAACATTAAAAAATGATGGATTAAGAGCTTTCATCCTATAAATTGTAGGACATCATCAGAATCATTAACCATAGTATACTGAATCTATTTATACCACTGTGTGCCTTTAATTAATTAATTAAAAACAACCCACCTTAAAGAACCAGTACAGAAATTACAAAATTCAATTAAAATACTAATAAAGGCATAATAAAATAAAATATATATATATATATATGTATGCCGAGTGTATAAAATCATATAACACTTAAAAATGGGGAATCCATGAATGTTAAACCATTAAAAACATTAAATAACACAAGATCTCAAATTTAATAGTGGTTTTACAGACATGTTTTCATTAACACCTGGAAATTGCAATGGATGAACCTTAAGCTGCCATTTTACTTCCCTTTCTTCTAATTTGTTTTTGAAATCACCTTCTCTGGGTTTACCATTGATTTTTCTAAAATAATCGTGTGGGAACTCGGTCTTTCCTTTGAGTCCACCTATTTCTGGGTGAGCCTGGTTCTTCCACTGACCTTAGTCCCGAAAAGTCTGGTTCCCCCTGTTGACCCTTGTGTATAACGTGTTGGAAAAAATTGTTAGATTTTATGTTACCATGTCTGTGGTGTACCCCAGCTATTACTTGACGACCATCAGGGTCAATTCCTTCTGTGTTAACGCTAGGTTTAGCAATGTTTGTGCCTAATCCATCAAGTGAGTCATATTATGGGTAGTACTCAGGGGAAGTATTTAAATTCCCCTTCCTGCATGAGCCTCATTCAAGTGGCTGGCTTGAAGGAAAGAGCTATGGAAGCTTGAAGAAGTCTTTTAATGGAGCCGCTCACCAGTGACCATTTAGATATTTGTTTTAAAAAGTGATTTACTTATTGGCTTTGTGGTAAGGCTGTTGCCTGGAGGGTAGCTGTTTGTAGTTCAAACCTGGCAGGAGTTAGCTTAATTAAACTGTAATTTTGGTTGCATGCCTGTCAGATTTTACTGACTGTCCAGTTACGTAGGCATTTGCATGTATTCCATGCATCAGATTATTTGCTCAGTGATCACTTATGCCTCATATTTTCAGTCTGTTCCTCATAAGTCTGATTTTGTGATAGATTGTTGTAGGTTTTAAAAGGATGATAGGCATTTCAGTTTTGGACTCCATATACTTCAGAAATGCACGCAAACACCACAACTTTAATTCAGCAACTTTTTCAAGTTAAGATCAACATAATCAGTTGCTAATATGTTGGGGTTTGTACTCTTTTCATGCCTAGAGGATAAGATCTATGATTTGAAGCTAATTAGGGATGACAGCTGTCTTTGGTATTAATAGTCCAGAAACATGGAGTGTATACATTTTCCCCTATGGTTTGGTGGATATGATTTAATTTGTCACAATGAAAAGTTCCTGCAAGTCCGGCAAGTGCACGGCCCCAAAAAATGATGTATAAGGGGAATGACATTTTGATGTATAAGGACAACGATTTTTACTGCCACTAATTTGGCATCTTCAATGGATAGGAATGACCTTTTGATGTATAAGAACAAACAACAACTTGGTCAACCTATACTCAGATTGGTAACTACCTTTGGGCACAATACCAATGTATTATTAGATAGTGTCAACAAACATTAGAACATATTACTAGCGGATGAGAGGTTATCAGGCATCCTTAATGATAGATGCCTTTTTTCCTATCACAGAAGCAAAACCCTGGGCTCATACTTTAATCATTACAAACAGGGCCTGATTATTGGGGAACAATCCCAAGCCACTTTAACTGGGGAGTTGTTGCAGAGTTGTTATCCATGTGGGCTTTGTGTTCATTGTGCTAGGATGGCCAAGTCCAAACAGTTCACAAGTAGAAATACGGGAATGGTCTTTAACATCAAATTTTTTGTGAATTGTGGAACCGATTGGGTTATATCCCTGGCTACCTGCACATGTTCTGCTTTTTATATTGGTCAGACCTCTCGCCCAGTGAGGTTACGGATATCCGAACGCTTTAGTGATGTCAGGCAAAAAATACCAAACAATGCATTATTTAAGCATACTTTGATACACACTACAGCCACTTTCAGGTTTACCATCATTGCTAGAATAGTTGGGGACCAGGCTAACAAATCAGGCTGGCATAATATATTGAATAAAAAAGAGAAAAAGTGGATCATTAAGCTGGGGGGATTATTTCCACCAGGTTTAAATGAACATTTGTAGCCAGCCAATCAGCAGGATTTTTGTTGCATTGTGTTGTCACACTAATGCATATTAGGCTTTGTTTTACTGCATGATTTTTAACACTGAGGAAGGCTTAGTAACTTTGGGCCAAATCCAGTCTGTTTTGCCTAATTTATGCTGCAATATCAATATATAGATATATATATATATATATATATATATATATATCTATATGGATTCCATACACTAGATTGAATTTTCACTAATTCGGAATAGTGCATGGAATGTTCACTGCAGCGAAAATGCACTTAATCAAAAGTGCACTTACATGAAATTCAGTACAACGAATGGGTGTTGTACTGAACTTCCGTGCAGTACTCACGGACCTTAGGGTTAGGGCATAGCAATGTCCTCCACTATGGTGCAATAGTCACGAACGTTAGGGTTAGGGCATGGGTTAGGGTAAGGGGATAGCTTTACTAACTATCCCCTTACCCTAACCCATGCCCTAACCCTAAGGTCCTTGATTATCGCACCATAGTGGAGGACATAGCTTGTTTTTTATGTCCTCCACTGTGCGGCGGTGCTTTCGGTGAAGTGAACTTACGCGAAAGTTCACTTTCGTTAAAGTGAACTTTCGCAGAAGTGAGGCTTCCTATTACAAGTTCGAAGTAGTGAACTTTCATTCTTGTAATTGGGATCCATATTATATATATATATTTTATATATATATATATATATATATATATATATATATATATATATATATATATATATATATATATATATATATATATATATATATATATATATATATATATATATATATATATATATAATATATATATATATATATATATATATACATGGGTCCCCTACGAAATACCAAACGCTCAGAATCCCAACGCCCAAATTACCAAGACCAGAAGCCCGATACCCCACATTACAGAAAGACCAGAAGCGCGAAATTCAAAATCCCTATGTTAGGGGATATTGAGTTAGTGCTTCTGGTGTTGCGGTTCAGGTAAGTATCTGTGTGCAAGTGTGTTTGTGAGGGGCTTTAGTGTGTGTTAGTGTGTGTTGTGACTGTGGTGTGTGTGAGATGGACTGTAATGTGTGGGTGTGAGTTTGCCTTGTGTGTGTGTTTGTGCGATCTTGGAGTTAGAATATTAAAGTAGGGGGGTGTTGGGGTGCAGGGGGGCTTGCCCCCCTGGTTAACTACAGTGTAGGATTATTTGTTTGGGTTTGGGGGGACACTGTGTGTATGTGTATGTATGTACTGTATGTGTGTTGATCGTTCGCGATTTTGAATTTCGCACTTGTGGTCCGTCAGTCTTCTGGTATTTCGGGTATTTGGTCTCGGGATTACGGGCATCAGTCTTGTGGGTTTTTGATCTCTTGTAGTGAACCTATATATATATATATATATATATATATATATATATATATATATATATATATATATATACTACAGGCACCTTATACTTTTGTGTGCTGGCCTTTGTTTTTTGATTACATTTATGATTTAACTTAAGTCAGCAGCTGAGTGCAAAGCTGCTTTCCCAGAAATGTGGGTATGGGAAATCATCACTGGAAGCAATTATTGAGTAACTTATTGATTTATGAGCTATTTTGCCTCTATGTTGTTCCAGTGATCCTGGCAGGCTGACCTCTTGGTGCGTATAGTGGGTTTGTGGTTCATCTAATGACACTAGGGATCTAAGCACTGTCTAATGCAGCATTATGGAAAGTTAGGGCCTCCATTCAAGCATCTCAGAGGCAAGACACGTTAGGTGCATTTTAGTCAGTGGGAAGCAGCATTCTGCAATCCCTGCAGCAGCGGGGCATCTAGGGTTTCCCTTCTTTTGCAGTGGCAATATTTCTACCTTTGGGATCATGACTGATGCTTTAAATTCAAATGGAAGGAAAAGAGAAAAATACTACAGAAAAAAAACTAAGGAATAGCACAACAAGGCTATAATACTGTACTGTCTCCGGGGGTGAGAAATTGCAGTCTGATTCTTCACATTCCCATTGATATTATTTTAAGGCATTAGGGCACTTCACTGCTCAGTGACTACCCATTATGTTAAGTGAATAGGGATATATAGTTCTAACATTATTGTTACAAGCTGCGTTGTTCCCTTAGGAGGGGCCTACTGATTAGTTCACCATAAGGACAGAATACTGATGGAGAAAGCATAGCCATTATCATTTTAATTTGTTTATTTCTTGAGTAAAGCATATTTTAAGGGACTTGGATGTATACGAAGCAGGTTCTATGTGAATTTCCCAGGCTGGTGGGCTTTCAGGAGTAATGTCAATCAGTTCCCACACACACACACACACATATATATATATATATATATATATATATATATATATATATATATATGTGTGTGTGTGTGTGTGTGTGTATGTGTGTGTGTAAATAAAAACAGGAGAGTCACCTGGTTTTCCTGTTTGGTATTTCTTATCAGATGATCTCTTGATCAGGTGTGTCACTTCTAGACAAGGCCCCCCCCCCCTTTTTTTGTGAGAATCATGGACACTGGCTTGGATAGGTCAACACTCTCTTTGGCTTTCTGGTATTTTCAATGCAGTAACATTTAATCCTACTTTCCTTACAGGTATTCTCTCTATTCAAATTCTGAAAGATGGATGACAGAGTATATCTCCGAAGCACAAGCTCTTCTTTCTGACCTGGAGGCTATAAATAGTTAAGACAGAAACCTGCTTACCAGGAAGAGACTCCAGCTATCTACTGTACAGGAAGCTTCTGCAGCCAAAAAACCCAGAAAGATGTCAACAATTCCACAGAGATTCCAAGGCCAGTCCCAGAGGTAATTCATGAACTGGAAGCTAATGGACATTATGCTTTTGGAAGTTTTTTCAAGTTTGGATAGCCACCTTAATCTGGCAAGAACACTTTTGTAACAGGAGGGTTTACTTTTTATACTCTGACAACCTTGACACTGGTGCAGGCCCTTAACAAAATGTCATCAAAGTCTAGGTAGGTTCACTGAGTGATTATGTTGCTAGTTTTGTTAAATCTACTGATCAGTTTGAGTTTTTAAGGCCATCATTGACCTGGCAAAAACAATGGCATAGCAGATAGATGATCCTACTTTCAGGTTCCCAGTCCGGTTCATTAGCAAAGATTCGCTATGACACTATTATCCACGTCTAGGGCCTCAGATACCAAAATGGCTTACTCCTCATCCTTGCATGCCTTCAGTCTGTCCTACATGGAGTTACATCAATCCCTCAGACACAGGGATATTTCTTTAATTTTAGAATTCTTGGTACATAAGTACATAAGCATGCTAAGAATGCACATAGCAGCCTTAGGGTGGTTTGCTTGGTTTTTGAAGCTTCCTGGTTCTTCCAGTCATTAGCTCACAGACAGACTGCTGAAGGGATGAGAAAACACCAGAGGTGTCAGCTATGACCACAAGAAACCTATTGGCCATTATCTTTTGGGACACATTATCAAGGGACTTTACCTCTCTACAGATGATTTTTGCTACTTCATCCTCTGATCCACCCTCTTTAACTGGTTGTACCTAGCAGGCTGAAAGAGGAAGCAAATTGATCTATACCTTGTGTTTGGATGATATTTTTATTAGCAAGGATTTTGTTTTAATATAGCTAAAGAAGTCTAAAAATGGACCAGTTCAATAAAGGACAACAAATCTGACTGTATAGTGTCAATTCTTTAAAATCTTGCCCAGCACACTGGGCAGCCTTCCTATGCAGGGAAGTACACCACAGTTTATCACCTGGCCCCATTTTCTGTCTTAAGTCAAGAGTCATAACATTACTCTGTCAGAGATCAATTCCACCCTGAAAAAGGCCTCATCTACATCAGGCACTAACTTTGCTATCTTACTTTACACAGAAGACAGCGCCGTGGACTTTGGAGTACTCTTTTATTCAAAGAGTGGCCAAATAGGCAAAGATTTGGTTGATTAAGAGCACTGGTTCCTTGGATTAGAATCAGTGGGTAATTTGCTGTCTCAGCTTTCCAGGTTTGTCATGGTTCCATCTTCGAGACTGCCTGTATTAGCTACCCTTGCAAGCAAAATTGCCAACTGTCCTGATCATCCATCTTGGAAGGCAATGAAGTAACTGTGGTTTTGAAGAAGACCTTAGTGACAAGGATCTTATCTGACCTTCACAGGTTGCACAATCTCTATCTGGACTTGTTTTTCTTTTGGCCCGCCATCCATCTCAGTTTTGTTTGGAGGGGCTCAGTTCATAGGTCAGCCACAGAGATATCCAGGCACTTAGTTAACCACAGAGTGTCTTGGACTGCATGGAACATTGATTACCAAATTATAGAGCACAGTGACTTTGCAAAGCCAGACAGACTTTTATAATATAGATGGAATTTATTTGCATGACTTGGGTCTTGACCTGTTCAATTTGCTATTAACCCTGCCTCAATGATGATTTCAGCTAATATATATATATATATATATATATATATATATATATATATATATATATATATATATATATATTATGGTGTTATTCCTGGTAGGCACTATGGGTCATGCTGAATAGTAGAATGAGAGGCCTCTTGTTGGGGAAATAAATGGCAGATGCAGGCATGCCAGTGGTAGGGCAGGTGCCTCCCAACTTAACCCCCTTTATACTTTCCCATTACACCAGAGCCCTCTAGATAGTTGACAGGTCTGATGACCGAAGAGGTTTGGGGCAATACAATTTATGCTTGGGCTGAGATTTATGCCCTGAGTTATTGATTAGTATGACCTGTCCAAGGGAGCTTGCAAATGACCATGCAGACTCTAACTGGTAGCCTTAATGGGCCTGGTTATGCTAACCACCTAGTGTAGTTATTTCATTTTATAGCTGCTTAACATTCAGGTTTGTGATGGAGGTTGGACACTTATTACTTGGCTTGGTTTGTATGAATAAAGTTGTTGCAAAAGAAAGTCTGGTGTCATTTCTGACTACAACCTTCATGCTACTAATATATTTTTACCCACAGTACAATTAATTCATAGCACATTCTCTTGAAACTAACAAAATGCACCATTTCAAGTTACTGAAACATGCATCTTTATCATTTAAATTAATGAAATGTGTATTTCCATTTAGTATTAGCTAGTAAGTACAGAATAAACTACATTGGAATGAGAACATATGCTTCTCACCTACTAGCAAACAGAAACAAGTCAGAAATTCTTAAAAAGTACCCAGGATGAGTATTTTGAAATATTTCATAAAGTACACTGGATTTAAATATGTGATGCTTTGAAAAGAGAGTGACTATATTATTTAATATGTTATAATAAAAATAAAGCAAAATGACACAAAAAAAAAGTATCATACACTGACAATCGAGGAGAGAGAAGTTAATTATTACATGTCTTTTCCAGCAAGTCTCATTCAATTAGCTCTACAGCTCAGTTCAAAAGGTGATTAATTGGAGCTTATTCTGTGCTTCAGAATTACATGTCTTTCAATGATGTATGCAAAGATGCTGTAAATTTTAAATTTAAACTAAGTTGTCTTAGCTAAATATGAATAAAAAAATGGAACTTGGCATTCCAGACTCGTACAAGACAGAACAATTAATTTCCCACTATGCAATGACCCAGTGGTACAGCTTGCCCATAAATACTTGTCTATCAGCAAGCAAGACCTAAGGCAGTAGAATATTGAAATTTGTGTTTGGATTTAACCAGCTGAAGTAAAACACTCAGGATTAGTTATGCATGAGGTGCTAACAGTAACCTAAAAATAATAACTGTATCCCACACTTGAAAAATTAGATCTTCTTAGCAGTGTTTGGAGAATTTTAATTACTGTAGTCAGATTGTATGGGAATTGCAAAGTTTAGGTGTTTTTTAAATAATAACTTGTTTAAAAAAAAAAAAGATTAATAGATGTTCTAATACAATAGTTGCTAATACATATGTTGCTTCTGTTATAGGTTTGATATGAATTAATCTTCAAAAAATGCTATTGGCAAGTGTATTCTTTTTGTTAAAATCACAGTAGTTAAAATACTATAATCAGCACCCATTCAGGTATGTAATTCCTGTTGCTTCCGCATTTCTGTTTCTGTCTGTGTCTCTCTGCCCCATCCACGTTCTCTCTGTTTCACTCTTTCTTTGTATATTTTTAAATTAAAATATAAAACAGCAAAACTGAAAATCCACCTCATTGTTTTGCTTCTGCCATTTATATGTGCTGGCTTGTTGAATTTCAAATTGTGTAGGATTGTCAGCTCTGCTGATATTAATAAGTGAACTGTGGAAGTTAAACTGGTCTGTCAAGAAAACAGCATACAACTGCTTTCTCATGTTTCAGCAATATTAAACTGAAATTACTCTTAAATTTTGGGATAGCCACATGACTAATATATTATCACACAGAATGAATAATTAAGATAAACAGTTACAACATGCAGTCTGTAACTATTCTTCATACAACTACAAAGTTTGACTTCTGTAGAAGCTTTATGAGGTGTAGAACACATATACAAACTTCTGTCAAAAAAAAAAACTTCACATAAGCAAGCAAAAGATGAAAGTGATGATTTTATAAACAAACAGATACCATGCAAATATTGCAAACCGCAAACAAAAAATCTTAATTGGACAAGCACAGTAAATAAACATTATTACAAAAAATAAATAAACATTATTACAAAAAAGAACGCTGGCATGAATTTTCTAGTTCCAACATGCAGTGAATTGTAGTTTGTCTGTTACAAAAAAAGAAAGAAATTGGGCTGCTAACATAATTAAAGTCCATCATATGAATGCTAACACAGCCTGTATACTGGCTACATGAATGCTCCACACAAAACAGGTACATTTTCACCTTGCATTAATACATACAGATTTTCTGCTAACACAAGGGCTGAAGTCTGAGGATATGTGGCAAGCACCAGGCTGTTGTATCTTAAAAATCATGTTACGTAGTACACTGGGCCATGCATGTACCAGAGAACAGACTGGAAAGAGCATAAAGTAAGTAACCATGTTTGGAAGAAAGATATTAAAGTGCCTTTGCTGACATGAATATTTTTTGTGGATGATACATTAGTTTATGTCATGTAAAAAGTACGTTATTACTGAAAGATTTTCTTATCCTCAGATACATTAGTTGAAGCAAATGCAGAGGTCTAATTGTGGTGATAGTTGGAATTATTACACTTACAGAATCTGTCATACAATTACCTGCTTTTTTTACTCCCCGTCACAAGCTTCACTGCAGTCGCCCATCACAAAGAGACCAGCTAAGGATCAGCCAAAGGTGACTGGTACAGGCTATGCTATCAGTCTCTCTCTGTGTCAGACACAGACACACACACACACACACACACACACACACACACACACAAACACGCACTCGCACGCACGCGCACACACGCACACACATACACACACACACACACACACACACACACACACACACAGAAAAGATAGCCCTTGCCCAGCATATATTCTCACCAAGTCTTCCTGAGACCTCCATGTAACCTAGGATAAAATTAAAAGTGGGCAATTTATGACACAATTCTCCTTTTTCGGCAGCATTTTCAGTTCTGTCTCATTCTGATGAGCCATAAACCACTTGTTTTGTTTAGACAGAAAAACAAGCCAGAAGACAATTCAGTGCAAATCTAAGAAGAGATCTATTCAAGTCTGAAAATGAATATGCAAATAGAGAGGATTATTACACTTGGGTCAACATTACAGCATCTTGTATGAGAAATGTAAATGGAAAACCGCCAGTAGAAATGAGACACAAAAGTTAATTTCACTGAAATTAACATGTTATGTCTTAGTGTTATATGGCTTACAGTTTCATTTCTTGACTAAGCTTACTAGATCCAAACAAACATATCTATGGTCCCTGCCATGTGGTCATCACCATATTCTGCTCACACGATGATGTTTTACATTTTCTAAAAGGCATCTTGATCAAACAGACTTTCTTGCAATGATATGAGTAACTCACACTTACGCCTAGTACCATATATAATGTACTCCTATGTCTGGTTTGTGGTAAAACTCTCAAAGTCATGTCCTGAAATGGTTCCCCTTTATAATCTTGAAATAGTAAAATCTAGAATTTTAGTATCTCGTAACCATAAAGGAGAACGCTCAAAATCCCGAAACCCCAAAACCACGGAACACAAAATCGCGAACATTAACACACCATACACAACACATACAACATTCTACCCACACTACAACAAATCAAACAACAAAACATACACAAATACAATAACACAAATCAACATACCTACACTACATATAACAGGGGTGCAAGCCCCCCTGCACCCTCCATGTGAGGGGCTGCACCACCCACAACCCCCCTACTTATATATACTAACTCCGACATTGCACAAACAGAAAAAGACAGCAAACTCACACCTAAACATTCTACAGTCCCTCGCACACACACACACACACACACACACACACACACACACACACACACACACACACACACACACACACACACACACACACCCAACACTTACACACATACTTTCACCTGCCTACCCTAACCCACATGTACAATGTACAAACACACTCACATACATCCAAACTCCCACACAAAACCCTTATAAAACACTCACTTACCTTAAATCCCACCTAAATCCGCACACTACACCAGACACCATCCAAACAAAACAAAACACAGCACATAACATAATGTAAAGCCATAACAGCGAATTTGAGATATTCGAATTCGCGATTATGCAATTTCTCTATTTTAAAAATTCACCTTTATGGTATTGAGATACTGAAATTCGAGATTTCAGTATTTCGAGATTATAAAGGGGAACCCCTCAAACGCTTCACACCAATGACAAAATGTCAAAAATACAATTCATTACTTTTTTTTTGTAAGGTAATTACCGCGGTGGTACAGTGGTAGCGTACGTTCTCCTGTTCGATTCTCGGCTGGGCTTGGGAGTGCCTTCTGTGTGGAGTCTGCATGTCCTCCCCGTGGTTGGGTAGGGTTCGAAAGACATGCGTGCATAAATGGGCATGCCTTTGTTGAAGGTTGGGCATCGAGCTGGCACCTCTGCATTTTGTAAAAATCTACTTCCAATCATTAGCGGACCGGAGTTCCACTGTGGTGACCCCTTACCGGGAAAAAGCCAAAAGACAAACAACAAACAGTGGAAAGGACTCATAAAAATGAGTCCTTTCCACTGTTTGTTGTTTGTCTTTTGGCTTTTTCCTGGTAAGGGGTCGCCACAGCGGAACTCCGGTCCGCTAATGAGTCCTTTCCACTGTTTGTTGTTTGTCTTTTGGCTTTTTCCTGGTAAGGGGTCGCCACAGCGGAACTCCGGTCCGCTAATGATTGGCAATAGATTTTTACGAAACGCAGAGGTGTCAGCTAAAAGAGATAACCTGTACAATTATCGTTATATTTATTTATCTTTTAATTCTATACAACTAAACAGTAGCAATATGTATTTATCTGATATTTAATTTTTTTTTTTTACATTTGTTAACATGGACAGAACACTGATCACAACAGACCAATTTTAGGTTCACTCTACTAATATACATAAAGTAATTAACTAAAGTTACTGAAAATGGCTTTCATTAAGCTATACATGAAACTATTGAGAAAACATTTATAAATTTAAAATAAGAATAGCTTACTTTGATAATGCTTATGTCATTCCATTTTATTAACCATTTGCAGATAATACTTCAACAAATGTCCCTTCCATAAACATATATGTGTGTCACTCCCATGGGAACAGTTTGAAGTATTATATGTAAGTGGATAAAAACAATGGAATATCATAGGTATTATCAAAGAACTAAACAATGCATATTACAAATATGCAAATATGTCTTACAATATTACTGTCTTACATCCTAACAAATATCTATAGTTGTGTAATTTATGGGTTAAAAGCTATAGTGTGTATCCTAAAAACCTACTATTCTAGGACTCACTCTTATGTTCCTTTGTAGGTCCTGAATTCAACCAATGTTTTACGCTAGTTCCAAATACGCCAGCTGAATGTCTTCCCTCTGTCTATTCCACTCATTCTTTTAAGTTAACCTGCAAATTCTACTTCTGGTCTTATAAAAGTTGGAAGTGTCTGTTTCATTTTAAAACTTCTTTGTTTTAAAAATGATTGACAAGTTCCTTTCAGTTAAATCAAATTGTGGCCGAATGCATCCTTTTAGCTTAGACATAGTTAGACTTTGGAAACCAATTCACTTCTATCTCTCTTCACTGTGATGACAATATGCCTATCTGGTTTTGCCAAACTGTGAAGTAAAAAAGTCTTTTGAAATGAAACTTGCAGTTCATGTGTGCATTATTTGTATAAATGTATCTAGATGCATGCAGACAAGCACAACCTTTATGAGGTCAGACGAAACATACTCCCATATGCTTGAAAGCATCTATACTGTACAATATTTTGTGCGTGCCACAAAATATAAACAATACATTTCTATAAATCTTATCTGTCTGCTGAACCACTGCTATGAAGCTACTCTACTAAATATGAGACACACACACCTTTAAACTACTTATGACTTTTGAACCAAAGAAAATGAAACATGTCTCTTTTACTGCAGAAGTTGTCTGAAAGTTAATCATAATAAACATTAGAGGTACACATTGAATGTTAGACAGATGAGATTGCCATGTGATTTAGTGCAGAAATCAACAATAGCTGACAGCTTAACCTAGCTTTCTTTGACAGATACTGAAGTGTTGCCCTTCTGTGATTAACCTGTTTGTTCACCCAATTCTTACATCTAGTACTTGCAACTTTGCCTTGCATGAGAAAATCCCATTCACTAACTCCACTTTTTCTTTTTATCTCAGACACCACTGACAAACAGTGCACTATTTAGGTATATATGCAAGAGATAGCAATGCTCTTTACAACGTAAAAAAAGATTCAGAAAATTTACAAAATAGAGTCCATAATCATAGTGACTAGTTATTTTCTTCCACAATTTTTGTAAATATTATGCATTTAATAATTTATATTTATTATTTGCATTATAAGGCAATAAGTAATGGTAAATGTATAGGAGATAAAGTGTGGCTATAATTCACAAGCTACAAGTCAGGAAAGTTGTATTGTCTCATAATATACAAAATACACATCCAAGCAAAATGCCATAGCCATAGCTCATACGTGGGTGCGTGTCGCCCGCTTGTTTACTTAATTATTTACTTGTTATCTTTAATCACTCAGTGTTAGCTCAGCATTTCAAGTTATTTCTTTTATTGTTCTGTTTTTTTTTTCATTCTGGTACATACAATATATATACATATTGGTCTCCTTCCAAGGATCGAAATATCAGAACATCGAATCACTGATCTGTGAAGACCAGATGATCAAAGTTTTGACATATCGAACCTTGCGAATGGAGATCACCATACAGTGCAGAACTGGAACTTTACTGTTCATAGGTTCATAGGTAGGTACTAGGCTATCAGCCCAAGGGCCTAAGTAAGCCTAGCCAACAAGGTTCCCTGGCTTACGCCACCCAAGAAAGTTATTTTCCTGTGCCCCTGTCGAGTAGAGCCACAGTAGTGATCCCCGTGGTGTATTTCCTATTTCCCAGCCACTCATCAAGATTTTTCTTGAAGAGTGCTAATGAGGAACTTTGCTTGACATAGATGGGTAGCTTGTTCCAGAGTATGGGAAGTCGCTGGGACAGGAATCTATCCCTCCAGCATGTCCTGTTTATTGTGGTGACAATGTTTAGGTCCCTAGAGCATGTAGCTTGGCAGGATTGGGATTTCTTTAGGTGTAGCATGTCCAACAGCTCTGGGTTTGACATAGCTTTATATGTTAGGCAGCGATTACCTCGGAGTAGGTGATATGCTACGGAGTAAAGCTGGAGTTTTTTGAGATGGTCAGTGTAAGGCATCTGTTTGAGGCCAGTAATCCTCTTTGTGAGGTACATCTGTGGCCTTTCCAGCTACTGCAGATATCTTGTGAGGTACATTCCAAAAGGGGCATTGTACTCTATAATAGGTCTAATGAGTGTTGAGTAGAGGGGAACAATGACCTCTTTTTTCCTGGATGAGATCCCTTTTGTGATGAGGTGTGTCACATAGAAAGATTTTCTGACTACTGTGGTGATGTGATTATCAAAGTAGAGACAAGTGTCCACCTGGGTCCCAAGGTCTCTTATCACACATGCGCGTTAAGTAGACTGCCGCCTATGTAGTAGTTCATGGGTACTGAGTTTTTACAAAAGGGGATGACAATGCACTTTTTGGCATTGAGCTTGAGGCCATGGCTCTGTCACCGGGTATCTGTCTCAGTGAGGCCCTTCTTTAAGATGTCCACATCATTTGGGGACTCCACTATGGCTCCTAGTTTGCAGTCATCTGTGAACTTCGTTAGCCAAAGGCCTTCTGTGTTAGCCTGTACTTCACAGAAGTAGATACCAAACAGGAGAGGTCCCAGGACTGAACACTGTGGTACTCCATTTGTCACTGGTTTGAAGTCAGATTTGGAGTCTGCAACTTTTACAGTGTGGGTTCTGTCAGTGAGCCAGTTGGCAACCCATCTTGTGACATAGGGATTTACACCTAGTTTCATGAGTTTAGCTATAATTCCAGAATTGGGGATGGTGTTGAAAGCCTTGTTGAGGTCAAGTTAGGCTGTGTAAACCACCTTACCCTTATCTACAGCTTTTGTTTATGAGTTCCATGATGATACGTTCCATGGCCTTACAGACCAGGCTTGTCAGGCTAATAGGGCAATAGTTCCAGGGATCAGTGGTGGCTCCCCCTTTGTGGAGTGGGATAACTGTTGCTGTGTGCCATTCAGTGTGCACAAAGCCTAACGTGAGGCTATGATTGAACATGGTGCTTAGGTGGGGAGTCAGTTCATTCTGAAGTTCGTGTCTTCAGTGAGATCTTGGAGTTGGTATATTTAAGTAGCAGGGGGTGTGGGGGGTTGCTCTCTTGCAAAAACGTGAAATAAGAAGTTTTCATAATTTAGATTTTTTATTAGATATTTCAGAACTTTGATCCGCTGGTCTTCGATGATCTGAAATTTCAATCCTTTGAAGTAGACCCATATATATATATATATATATATATACATATGTATATATATATATATATATATATATATATATACATATGTATATATATATATATATATATATATATATATATATGTACATATATATATATATATATATATTCAAAATTGCGACTTCTATACAACACACACACCACACACATACAAATACACATACACACACCTTCCTCCCCATAAACAAACACACAACCCAATCCTAAGTGCACCCCCTCTACTTAAATATACTAACTCCAAGGTTGCACTACATACACAAACACAGGAAACACCACCACACAAGCTACATCCCCCTCGCACACACACACACCACAGTAACAAAACACACTAATACACACGACAGCCCCTACCCAAAACTCTTAAAACATGAACACTTACCTGAATCCATGAAAACAGCGCAACACCAGAACCACTAATTCAATATCTCCGAAATGCGAGATTTTGAATTTCGGGCTTCTGAGTGTTTGGTATTTTAGGTTTTCCACTTTATGGGCTCGAGATTCTAAAATTCGATATTTCAGGATTTTGAGCATATAAAGTGAATCCATAGATATATATATATATATATATATATATATATATATATATATATATACACACACACATACATTTTTCTTGATTTAAACCTACATAGAGAAAGCAAAATGAGTATTGTTAACAGCACAGAGTAAATGCACAGCCATAAACCAATGCTCATTTCTTTGTAACAATTAAACAAGTTTGTCACTGAAAACTACAAAAACTATTAATGTTTGATTAGCACAGGTCCAATGAGTGCATCCATACTGTGGTAAATAGTGTCTAGTCTTGATGCATGTTTGCTGGATGTTTCTACAGGCAAGAATGAGATTCTTACAGGCTGCTCACCTTTGCAGGAAGGTACTGGATTCACCAGAGAGTTCTCATCTTCTTAAGCAGGTTAGCCAGCTAGAGGCCTACAGAAATATAAAGGCCATGTGAATGATATCCATTATAAGCTCAAACTCAGCATGCATATGCCAACATAAGGTGACAAATTTGTGGAAGGGACTGTAGACCTCTCAATTGATAGATATTAGTAGGTCTACACACCATAGAGATAGTACATAGTCCACAAAATAATCAACAAAGGCAAGTGTTTGAAACAATATGAGACTATGTAGTGACAAAACCCTAAAAGCTTTGCCCTTCCCAGTGGGCCTGGGAGATGTAAGGTTTTCAAGAAGTGGTTTTGCAGTTTTGTCAGAGCTACGTATTTTGATTTATAAACAGATAAACCAGAAAAATGTTATATTTCTTCAGCATCACCTTCCTTGAATCTTAATTTATGAAATGATCAATTGATTAAAGGCTCAGGATGCTGGAACATTACCTGGGGATGCAATGGATCAGCAACAGAAAAAGTGAGAGATGAGATGGCTAATATACATCATGTTAGTACATAATGCATGCTTTTGTTTTATTAATTATAACTTAGAATTTCTGTCAGACTATAACATTAAATTAAAAAGAACTGAATGGGTAAAGCAAGATGTAGATTCAAGGCTTATGTCCAAGACTGGATGCATTTTAGCTCAGAAGGTTAGCATTGCTTTTTCCTAGTTTGGAAAGTGCTTTTTCACAATTATATCGCACAACTAAAATAGAATGGGACAGTGGTTTCAAAAAAAGCAGAAGAGGAGTTAGGTTTGCACGCAACAAACAGGTGAAGAAAATGGACACAGAAAATAATGAAGGACCAAAAAAGGAGAGCTTAGAGAGATAGTATAATGGTATTTTAGCAGGAAGAGGGTAAGTTACACCCATGTGATGCAGAACAGCAGCAATGTCATTACTCGTCTTACCTAAACATGACCTAGTTACAAGATGACATGGAATGTGATGGGTCTTACCTAAACATGACCTAGTTACAAGATGACATAGAATGTGACAGATCTTACCTAAACATGACCTAGTTACAAGATGACATGGAATGTGACGGGTCTTACCTAAACATGACATAGTTACAAGATGACATGGAATGTGACGGGTCTTACCTAAACATGACCTAGCTACAACATGACATGGAATGTGACGGTCTTACCATGACATGACCTAGTTACAAGATGACATGGAATGTGATGTGTCTTACCATAACATGACCTAGATACAAGACGACAAGGAATGTGATGGGTCTTACCTAAACATGACCTAGTTACAAGATGGCATGGAATGTGACAGGTCTTACCTAAACATGACCTAGTTACAAGATAACATAGAATGTGATTGGTCTTACATAAATATGACCAAGTTACAAGATGACATAGAATGTGATGGGTCTTACCTAAACATGACTTAGTTACAAGATGACATGGAATGTGACGGGTCTTACCTAAATATGACCTAGTTACAAGATGACATGGAATGTGACAGGTCTTACCATAACATGACCTAGTTACAAGATGACATGAAATGTGATGGGTCTTACATAAACATGACCTAGTTACAAGATGACATGGAATGTGACAGATCTTACCATAACATGACCTAGTTACAAGATGACATGGAATGTGACGGGTCTTACCTAAACATGACCTAGTTATAAGATGACATGGAATGTGACGGGTCTTACCTAAACATGACCTAGTTATAAGATGACATGGAATGTGAAGGGTCTTACCTAAACATGACCTAGTTACAAGATGACATGGAATGTGACGGGTCTCACATAAACATGACCTAGTTACAAGATGACATGGAATGTGACGGGTCTTACCATAACATGACATAGTTACAAGATGACATGGAATGTGATGGATCTTACCATAACATGACCTAGTTACAAGATGACATGGAATGTGATGGGTCTTACCTAAACATGACCTAGTTACAAGATGACATGGAATGTGATGTATCTTACCATAACATGACCTAGTTACAAGATGACATGGAATGTGACAGGTATTACCTAAACATGACCTAGTTACAAGATGACATGGAATGTGATGGGTCTTACATAAATATGACCTAGGTACAAGATGACATGGAATGTGATAGGTCTTACCTAAACCTGACCTAGTTACACGATGACATGGAATGTGATGGGTCTTACCTAAATATGACCTAGTTACAAAATGACATGGAATGTGACAGGTCTTAAATAAACATGACCTAGTTACAAGATGACATGGAATGTGATGGGTCTTACATAAACATGACCTAGTTACAAAATGACATGGAATGTGATGGGTCTTACCTAAACATGACCTAGTTACAAGATGACATGGAATGTGATGGGTCCTACATAAACATGACCTAGTTACAAGATGACATGGAATGTGATGGGTCTTACCTACACCTGACCTAGTTACAAGATGACATGGAATGGGATAGGTCTTACCTAAACATGACCTAGTTACAAGATGACATGGAATGTGACGGGTCTTACATAAACATGACCTAGTTACAAGATGACATGAAATGTGACGAGTCTTACATAAACATGACCTAGTTACAAGATGACATGGTAAGTGATGGGTCTTAAATAAACATGACCTAGTTACAAGATGACATGGAATGTGATGGGTCTTACATAAACATGACCTAGTTACAAGATGACATGGAATGTGATGGGCCTTACCTAAACATGACCCAGTTACAAGATGACATGGAATGTAACAGGTCTTACCTAAACATGACCTAGTTACAAGATGACATGGAATGTGATGGGTCTTAAATAAACATGACCTAGTCACAAGATGACAAGGAGTGTGATGGGTCTTACATAAACATGACCTAGTTACAAGATGACATGAAATGTGACGGGTCATACATAAACATGATTTAGTTACAAGATGACATGGAATGGGACGGGTCTTACCTAAACATGACCTAGTTACAAGATGACATGGAATGTGACGGGTCTTACCTAAACATGACCTAGTTACAAGATGACATGGAATGCTTACCTAAGTATGACCTAGTTACAAGATGACATGGAATGTGACGGGCCTTACCCAAATATGACCTAGTTACAAGATGACATGGAATGTGACGGGTCTTACCCCAACATGACCTATTTACAAGATAACATGGAATGTGATGGGTCTTACCGAAACATGTCCTAGTTACAAGTTGACATAGAATGTGACGGGTCTTACCTAAACATGACCTAGTTACAAGATGACATGGAATATGACGGGTCTTATCTAAACATGACCTAGTTATAAGATGGCATGGAATGTGATGGGTCTTACCTAAACATGACCTAGTTACAAGATGACATGGAATGTGATGGGTCTTACCCAATCATGACCTAGTTACAAGATGACATGGAATGTGACGGGTCTTACCTAAACATGACCTAGTTACAAGATGACATGGAATGTGATGGGTCTTACCGAAACATGACCTAGTTACAAGATAACATGGAATGTGATGGGTCTTACCGAAACATGACCTAGTTAAAAGTTGACATGAAATGTGACGGGTCTTCCCTAAATATGACCTATTTACAAGATGACATGGAATGTGACGGGTCTTACCTAAACATGACCTAGTTATAAGATGACATGGAATGCAACGGATCTTACCTAAACATGACCTATTTACAAGATGACATGGAATGTGACTGGTCTTACCTAAACATGACCTAGTTACAAGATGACCTGGAAAGTGCCGGGTCTTCCCTAACCATGATCTAGTTACAAGATGACATGGAATGTGATCGGTCTTACATAAACATGACCTAGTTACAAGATGACATGGAATGGGACAGTTTAAGACTGCAGCCAATTCAAGAATGACAGAGGAAGTAACATGGTGGGCTAAAGTATGACAATTAAAACAGGAAATCAAATACAAAGTCAGAGAGAATGGGTGCCTTGCACCATAAGGAGGGAGAATGTGTTTTCAACATCAGCTCTAAGGCTGCATTCTGGCGTTTAAAAGGAAGGGGATAAGAGGCAGAGACAGAATGAAGGAGTTCAGCAGGAAAAAGGGGGTTATAATCTTGAGGAACTGAATCCACCAGCTACAGACTGGGAGATTTAGAGGTCAAGAGCTGAGACAGGGTGAGAGATGATTAATGTCAGGCAACCATTAGTACTTCAAGCCAGGTGGTGTAGGACTATGTCAAAAAGGATAGGTTCATTATTAGTACTAGGCTAGGGCATTTTAAGCCTAGCCAATTACCCCATGTGAAAATCAAACCCTGCACCTTCTGTCTGTAAGGTAAACACTATAAACATTATGCCAACCCTCTAGGCGCTAGATCTTGTTGTAAACAAGGTGGAGGTGGTCAGGAACATTAAGGTTATGCCATTAGCCAGCTGTTATTACTACAGTCGGGGTTTTACAAAGATGAAAAAGGGTAAGAATGAAAGGATGAAGATAATAACATGGAGAATACTGAGTTTGGCTAGATATTCAAAGATTAAGTAAAGCTCTGAAAATCATATAAGTGAATGAAGAACACATGTAAATGGGTCACGCATGTTGGAATTAGGCCTATGTACAATGATATGAACAGTAAGCAATGGGGGGAAGAGGATTATGCCAGTATGCAGTGACACTTGTTTGTATTATTTAAACATAAAATTTCATTTTCACAAGATGAAGTCTGGGAATTACACTCATGAATTTAAAAATAATTGCTAATAGTTACTGTGAGTCCATTATAACTTTAAGGAAATGGTGGAACCAGAATGGAGTTTGTAGACTCTCCATGAAGGAGTGCATTTTTGTTGTTATGTTATAAAGCAGAAAGGAGGATGATAGTATATTTTACCAGACAGAACAAAAATGTGAGGAATGTTATGGAAGGCTTAGAAAAGCAGCAATAGTGAATGTATACTCTGATTCAATGTCCAGGAAGGAAGCGGAGTGGAAGATAGCATGTTGGAATGGACATTAAAAAGATTAAAGAACAGAGTGGCTCTGTGATCAACACCTGCAGACCTGCTCTGTTAATAAATTTGTTCTACAAACTATCCAAAAAGAATAAATAGGGTTACTTGGGATTAACATAGCTAGGGTTGCAAAGGCTCTGGAGTTGCTAGCCTAGTAACCTCCTGCAAACCTATGAACCTATGAGTGCAATGGACATACAGAAGGATAGAGCAGGAAGAGAAGGAGCAAGAGAACAAGCTGCCATAAGACGAATAATAGACAGGAAACAGATGGCCTGCCTCCCCTGTCCGCAAGAACCTAGCCAATATGCTGGTAGATCGCACAAGAAAGATACTCAACTTTGCATTCTCCAGTGCAGTACAGTCAGAGGACTGGAAGATGACAAAGGTGTACCCTTACTCTAGAGGATAGTGGGTAAATGGTTAGGAACTCCAGACCTGTTAGCCCAACAGTAGCATCCAGAGAATAGTTACAGCATTTTAAATGGTGTTGACCTTGACTGATAAGCTATATCATTAAAAAATTATTTTAATAAAATTGCTTAAATGCCTTCAGTGTACCAAGTAGGTATCTTCATTTATGGCACTCTCTATTTTCCACAGTAATATAACCTTGATGGAGATTTTCAAATTTCTCTGAAATGACCTGTTAATCAGCTGGACTCAGTGGACCATACATATCCCTAGGGAATTACATAGGGATAATTCCAGAGAAATTTGAGGTAAAGTCTGTTTGCTTTCCTAGATGACAACAATTTCCAGGACAGCAGCCAGCATGAAATCTTAGTCAGAATGATCCATCAGTCAGACTTTATACAGTTTTACGAACTGATTTGCACTGGTCGATTGTACCTTTTCCACCAGGGCAGTAAAAATGCAGCCATTGCCATATTAGTCTTCAGGTAAGATAGGTGTGATATAGTTATTCATCTCTCCTGCTCCAAAACTGTGGAAAACATCATTCTTATCACTGGACATGCAAAGGGATTGGCATTAGTATATCTTACTCAGAATGAAGTTCCTGAGCTGATACTCCTTGAAGTAGAAAGAAAGTACAGTTGTGCACACATACCATAAATGTAGATGTTCAAGTGTATTCACTGTTGCAGTCATTACATTTGGGTTATCTGCTTGCAGTAGCCCTCAATCGGCCTGATTAACAAAGTCCTGGATCCTACATCGGTTGCTGTCTCTTCTTCCGTGATGTCAGGTCGTCAGGGGTATAAAACATGCAGCTGACGTCATTACATCAGTTTTTCTTGTCCCAGATGTCAAGTGCCCCCTAATGGGAAGCAATTAAATCTATAAATATGCAAGGTTTTACCTCCAACAAAAATGCAAATACACCAAAAAGCTTTTAAGCATTGGAAAGGAGAGAAGAGGTATAGTCAAAGGAAGTCAGGGGGCTGGAGGGAGGGTAACCTGGGCTGCAACAGTGAATACACTCGAACATCTACATTTATGGTAAGTGTACACAACTGTTCTATGTTCTTCGTGTTTCACTGTTGCAGTCATTACATTTAGGTAGATTCCCAAAGCTAAGGATGGGAGGAGGAATTTAGATAGCATTAACACCAGCTATAAGGCCCTGCAAAACTGCAGTGGCAAACCAGCTCTGGATTTAGAAAAAATTGGCAAATGATAATGCTTGATGAAAGTATGTATAGAACTCCAGGTAGCAGCTTCCAGGATGTCCCTGGTAGGTACACCTCTGAGAAAGTCTGTAGAGGTAGATGCAGCCCTGGTTGAGTGGGGTATGATCACCTGTAGGATAGGTTTTCCATGGTGCTTAAAGCAGAAATTAATGCAATGGCCTATCCATTTGGAGGTAGTTTGCTTTGAAATAGCCTTCCCCTCTGTCCCTGCAGCAAATGCCACCAGCAGTTGTTCAGACTTCCTTTGAGGTTTAGTCCTGTCCAAGTAGAATCTAAAGTTGTCTGTGCACATCTAAGGAGTACAGTATCCGTTCCCCTTTATTCTGTGGATTAGGAAAGAAGGTTGGCAAATGAATGGACTGATTAAAGGCCACACTGGTTACCACCTTTGGCATGAAAGAGGGATTGGTCTTGAGGGGCACCCTGTCTGCATGAAAGATGATGAAAGGCTCCACTGCCATAATTGCCTGTAACTCAGATACCCTTCTTGCTGAAGTGATGGCTAAAAGGAAAGCTGTTTTCCAAGAAAGGAATTTTAAATCTGCAGTAGCATCTGGCTCAAAAGGAGGAAAGGTGAGTTTCTTCCAATACAAAGTTAGGTCCCAGGCTGGAGTTGGAGCTCTCCTGGGTGGTCTTAAATTGTTGGCCCCTCTGAGGAACTGCTTGAGCAGTGGATGAGAGAAGAGGGGAGGTTCTGTTTTATAATGAGATGAAATGGCTGAGATGTGAATTTTTATTGAGGAAAAAGACAGGCCCTTGTGAAGCATCTCAGTTAAGTATTGTAAAATCTGAGGTAAATTGGGCACTGCTGTGCTCATCCCTTGAGATTGGTTCCAGGCACAGAATCTTTTCCATTTTTCAGCATAAGATTTTCTGGTACTAGGCCTCCTTGCATCTAAAATGGCATCCATCACTGGTGTAATGAGGGATGGTAAAGGAGAGCTTAGGTAATTTACCAGGCTGCTAGGTTCAGTGTTTGAAGCTGAGGGTGCAGAATCTGGTTCTCCTGCTGAGACAGCAGGGTAGGAGTCTGAGGCAGGTGCCATGGGGCCAACAGTGACACACTGCGCTGGAGGGGGTACCAGTGTTGGCGTGGTCAGTCTTGTGCAATCAAAATCATCCTTGGTTTGTCTTGCTTGATCTTTAGTAGTACTTTGGAGAGCAGAGGCAGGGGAGGAAAGGCATAAACTGAAATTTTTCCAGCTGAAGGACAGAACATCCACTTTCCAAGCTTGTCTGTGGGGAGTCCTTGCACATCATTTTTCTAATTGATAGTTCTGAGGGGAAGCAAACAGGTCTATATCTGGGCTCCCCCATTTGCTTGTCAACATGTTGAAAATCCTTGGTTCCAGTTTCCACTCGTGTGTTTCCATGAGGTTTCTGCTTAGTCCATCTGCCAGTGTGTTTAGTTTTCCTGGTGGGAATTGAGCTTGTAGATGCACTTGGTAGCTCAAGGCTGTGTTCCACAATGCCATGGCTAGCCTGCAGAGGGGATAAGAATGTGTACCCCCTGCTTGTTTATGTACCACCTAACAGTGGTGCTGTCCGTCTTTACCATTAATTGTCCTGGAAGAATGTGGTCCGTGAAGGCTGTCCAAGCATTCTTTACAGCTAACATTTCTTTATGATTGATGTGAAGATGCATTTGAATTGGATTCCATTTGCCCTGAATGCACTTCCCTGCCAGGTGGGACCCATCCATAGTCTGATGCATCTGTTTTTAGGGTATGGGTGGCAGGGGGTAATGTGAATGGTAGTCCTTTGTTTTGGTGGCAGGCCTCTGCCACCAGTGGAACTCTAGGCATAGGCAAGGAATGATAGCAATCATTGTTTCTAGATCCTGAGAATGTTGACACCATAGGCTTTTTAGATACCATTTTAAAGAATGCAGGAGGCCATGAACCCCAAGGCTTGTAGTATTTGTTTTGTAGATAGCAGGGTTTTTGTGGCCACTTGTTTGAAGTAGGTTGTCAAGTGAATTTGATTCTCTGGCATGAGGAAAGCCATCTGGGAAGTTGTATTCAAGCTTGCTTCCAGGAATATAATTTGTTGACAGGGTACCAGGTGTGATTTATTTTCATTTGTGGTGTACCCAGACAAGTTAGCACCCATTGTACAAAAGCCAGATGATTCAAAGGTATGTCCTGGTTTTCTGCCTGAATTAGATAATCACCCAGGTATGGGTATACTTGAATAGTTCTTTGCCTACTGAATGCAATGATTGGAGCTAAGCACTTTGTGAATACCCTGGGTGCAGTAAATAAGCCAAAGGGCAGTGCAGAGAACTGATAGTGCGTGTAGCCTGCTTTGAAGCATAGGTATCTTCTGCAAGATTCCTTGATTGGGATGTGCAGGTATGCTTCCTTTAAATCTAATGTTGCCAACCAGGCATCTTTGCTTAGCATAGGAAGCAACTGGTTAAGAGTCAGCATTTTGATTTTTGAAATCATCAAAAAGGTGTTTAGAGTACACAGGTCCAGGATAGGATGCCATGAATTGCCTTTTCTGGGTACCAGCAAAAATCATGAGTAGAAACCTTGTCCCTTTTCCTATTCTGGTACCAATTGAATAGCCCCTAAGCTTAAGAGAGAGAGAGAGAGTACTTGCTTTTGGGCCTCTGCCCACTGATTTGGAGGTAGATCCAGCCAACCACTTGGAGCTGGTAACGTGTGGAAGTGAAATATATTTAAAACCATTTGTTCTGGGTAATGAGTCCCCAAGTTCTTTGCATGAAGTGCAGTCTTTCCCCCCAAAGGGGCAGTCAGTTGAGAAGTGCTTGAAAGTTTTAAAAAGAAGTCATTGAGACAGTTTACCATAGGGGGGAGTTTTATTACTCAAGAACAGGCAGGAAAGGACCAATTCTTAGAAGGCCAATGCCTATTAAATCTTGGAGGTTGTACTTGTAAAAAATCTTTAACAGTTTGCATAGATTTAGCTCTATCCTCCATCATTTTAAGAAATTCTTCTGCCGTGTTGCCAAACAGGCTGTTCTGGTTTAAGGGAGCATCCAGTAATTTCACTTTAACATGATCTGGCAAAGATTGCTCCTTAAGCCAAGCATGCCTTCTAAATACAGACCCAGTTACCGCAGCCCTGAAAGATGCCTCTAGTGAATCAAAACCACATTGCAAAGTATGTTTACTAACTTGTTCAGCAGAATGCATTAAATCCTGCAAATCCTTATTTTCAGCACAATCAGGAATCAACATAATTTTCTGTTTAAGCAATCTAATAATATGCTGCTGATACTTTAACATATGAAACTGACAGTTTAAGGCCCTAATGGCCAAAGTTGCAGAAGTGTATACCTTCTTGCCCCATCTATCCAGTGCCCTGGAGTCTCTATCAGAGGGGGTAGGATTTTTGGCAGTAGTAGCTTTAATGCTCTTGAGTCCCTGTGAAACAGTTTCAGGATCCGCAGTAGGATTTTTAAACAGGAACTTGTGAGAGTCAGGAACCCTGTAATATCTGTCAGGTTTTCTGGAAGCAGGACGTAAAGAGTCAGGGGCCATGCTGGATTCTGAAAAGGCATAATTAACAATGTCCAGTACCGGAGGTATAGCTAAAGGCCTGTGCTGGGGCAAGAGTAAGAAATCCCTAAGCCTCTTTTTAGAATCAGAGAAATCCTGACTTTCCCAATGAAAATGTTCCCTGAGAGTATGCAAGGTTTCACCAAAAGAGAGATCCTCTTCAGGGGGAGGGGGGGGCAGAGGGAATAGTATCCTCAGCATCACAATCCTCATAGGTAGATAAGGGTAAATCCCAGTCATCAGAGGAAACAGAAATTTCAGAATCCTGGTCAGAAGTATCATAAGCAAACTCCGTCCTAGGTCTCAGCAGGGGAAGGTTGGCTTCCCCTGATTAAAGTAATAAGGTCTTTAGCCATTCTTATCATTTTTTTTTGGACATAGAGGCCTGACCATGCAGTCTGGGTGTCAGTGTTCTAGGCATGGTTCGAGTTTTAGGCCTTGAAGAAGAAGATGGTGCCAGTTTAATATGCAAGTCAGTAGGCCTGAATACACCCTCAGAAGCTGGTGCCTGCACAGTGGCTCCGGACCCATCCAAGGTAGAGACATCCACAGGTTCCACAGTTGAAGCATCTCACGGCATACCAGACTCCGAATGGGTCTCAGTAGTGGCCTGTGAATCTGAAGTAGTGGGTATCAGAGAC
>NC_056738.1:284526515-284539015 GCF_019279795.1 Protopterus annectens
TCAAATAGGCACTGCAAAGCCTAGGTAGACATGACAAATAGAGTGCTACCATGATGTCCCTACTTTAGGCATATAACTCCCTACTGTTATGTGTACTGCTGATGATGAAGGAAAAAACAGTGCTGCGCACCATATCCTTGGACAGGACTTTCAAATTGTTAATCTGCTATACAAACATAGGATACACAGTACATTATACTCTGTAACCTATGATGCATTAAGCCTTGTACCCCAATACCCAATGGACTGTGAACATGTAGGGCATATAGAGCTAGCATACTGTGCATCACCCTACATCTGTGCCCCCAAAGCACCAACCATCCCTTAAAGAATATTGTACCATCTTCCTATAAATCCAGGAAAAAGTCAAAATATGCAATATAAACTCAGGCTGATATTTGTGTCTCCATCTATGCATTGTGAATTTGGACTAGTCTGACATGACCACCCAGTTATTTGCTGAATTATGTGTATGTCAAAATTGTGTGCCTGATGAAGTCCAAAGAGTATCTCATAAACTGGTCTTATCTTTCTGAACCAAAGCAACTGTAACATGTTATACACATATACACATATCACACATATCTGTGACCCCCTAACACACACACACACACACGCACCCATATAACTCAGTGCAGTCAACACATTAAGTAACATATCTGTGACCCCTAACACACACAGACACACACACACAGACACACACACACACACACACACACACACACACACACACACACGGGCACGTGCACATATCTGTAACATGTTACTCAGTGTGATCAGCACATCTGTAACCCCAGTAACGTATCTGTGACCCCCTAACACACACACACACACACACACACACACACACACACACACACACACACACACACACTCGTGCACACATCTCTAACATGTTATTCAGAGTGGTCAACACACCTGTGACCCCCTAACACACCGACACACACACACACACACACACACACACACACACACACACACACACACACAGACACATACACACACAGACACATACACACACACACACACACACACACACACACACACACACACACACGTGCACATATCTGTAACATGTTACTAACTGTGGTCAACACATCTGTGACCCCCTAACACACATTTATTCAAACACACACGCACACACACACACACACACACACACACACACACACACACACACACACACACACACACACACACACACACACTACATTCTGTAACAGTGTGGTGATTCTTGGTATGCAAAATGGTGTTTTAAATTATGTAAATAGTTTATTTATTTAACTTTTTTTAACCAGGAAAGTCTGACTTGGAACAAAGCCAATTTTCTGCGGAGGCCCGGGGCAAAATGGTATAGACGTATGTCTTTGTAACATGAGAGGAAACCAGAGCACCCAGAGGAAACCCTCACTAACACAGGAAGGACAAGCAGACTGTGCACAGAAGGCCCTCCAGCTGAGAATTGAAGCAGAGAACCTCTTGCTGTGAGGCGACAATGCTACCACTGCACCACTGTCCCATCTAACTGAATTTGTTAACCACCACTGTTTGTTTTAAAGTAATGTAAGCATTGTGTATGTTGCTTGTCTTTCAGCTTTTCCCAGTAAGGGGTCGCCACAGTGGAACTCCGGTCCACTAATGATTGGCAGTAGATTTTTACGAAACACCGACGCCCATCCTTCAACGAAGGCACGCCGATTTACGCACACATGTCTTTCGAACGCTACCCAACTGTGGGGAGGACATGCAGACTCCACACAGAAGGCACTCCTAGTAAATGAAACTGATGCATTAAATAGTCAGGCTCCACTGTACATTAAGTAGAGAATGTTTCTGCATGGTTCTGTTAATAGAATCAGTTATATATTTAAGCAATGTATAAGGCTACCCATTTGGCAGGGCACTGACTTCTCATGGTAGAGACTGTGCACCTGGAACACTGGCTCTGGGTAAAGTGGTGCTATAAGAAGAATCATTGTGGAATTATACTGCAGGAAACCTGGACATTTTCCTAAAATGGAATTCACATAGAAGTGAAACACTTGGAAGCATCTATGTTGTGTAGACATTAATCTCTGCTCCAGAAGGATATTACTGGAATTCTTGCGAAAGACTGCACCCCTCTGAATGTAGTACTCTCTCTCTTTCAGTTATCATTACAGAAACCTATTTCCTTTGCTGCGCCTTTTGCATGAAATGAGTCTCGAACCACTGAATTTTGTTGATCTTTACTGTTTTGTACATACATTTAGTGCACTTACTATTTGCTGATGCAGCACTTCTTTTTCACAGAGAGTTTGGTCTAACAAATTGCAGTACTCCTCTTCATCAAATTAAGGGTGGTCTCTTTCTCTCTCTCTCTCTCTCTCTCTCTCTTTAACTGGCAAAGCTCAGCCACCTGTGCTGGGAGTATTTATTTTACCATACAAGCATAGTCACTTACATCAAGACATGACAATATGACTTGGTGCACCTCTGCAATTTTACATACATGATTCACTTTATATGCACAAAATAGTGTCTCTATATCATAAAGTTGGAATACAATGAAATGGATCACTAGGCTATTGATAATTCTTAGATTTATCAGATTTTCTTATTTTCATTTCACCATACATTTGATGACTGTAAGTACACCAGAATCAGCTCACGATTCAGATTTGCAACCCCTATTTTTAAGGCAGTCCTTAAATAGTAACTGAACAAATCTATGGCTGCAATGCTTATTATCTCTATTGACTAATAAATATTTATACATGGTAGGCAATAACAGCAAAAAGCTTCAGAATGTGTTTAAGAAAAAGTGGAAAAATGTTCTTAATCATCCTAGCAACAATCTAAATGCCATGGATAAAATATTTCCAAACTGTCAGACATAAACATTAGACTGTTACTTAATTTATGACAGATGTACATTCCCGAATTAATAACATTACACTCATGTACTGACAGTGCTTAGGAATACATCTTTTCTAATATGATGCTTACAACAGATTATCTTCTAAACTCGAGGACATTTCAGTCTCTCCATTGTTAAATAAGAGCACTGTGTAAATAGAGTGATATGAATCAGAGTTAATCTTTCCAAAAAAGGACAGAGAGGGGCAGGAAATGCAATCAGGGCCAGATAATTACAGAGAAGCTGTTGTATTTATTTTCAGATCATAACCGTCCTCTTAAGAATCATGTCATGCCTATGATATCATGTTGAAAATCCATTTATCCCAGCCAGGTACTTAATTATACCTTAGCTTGTCTTCATCTGTCGTATGTGTTCCCATTTCATAAGTTAGAGCATTCCTCACCCATCAGTGTCCCTATGGTAGTCTAACGTATTTTCTAAACATACTAGTTAAGACTATAAGATTGTACTTTTGCTTTTATTCAAGTTTTAATTATTTATTTAAGTTGTTAGGGATTGCTCTGCTGGAAAATTAAGCTATTCGGTGTTTACACTTCAGCTTATCTACTCTGCTTAGAACTGCAGTCTTCATTTTCTTGTTTTGTTATGAATAATATGCTCATGTCTGTACTCACTTAGCAGAAAAATACATTAGAGAATCTCTATGAAAAAAAATCATACCACAAAAAATACATGCCCATAAATATGTCCATATTTTAAGCTCTTCTGAAGGATGATTCCTCAGGAGTGCATCACCTCCCTCCTGATGCACTGTAATCCTTTTACTTAGACATAAATCCAGTTACCTGGTATGAGAATAGAACACTCAGACTTCTGATTATCGAAAAGTAACTGTGCAACCAGCTGAGCCATTGACATAGTAAAATACATTGTTAACCAGATGTGGAAAACATGCAAAATCAGCATACTGAAAATGGTATGAGAGTAATTCCTTATGGAGAAATGCTTTGTTACTCGTACAAGATGCAACAATTGCTGGTGAATATTCATTGTTTTTCAGCCACACTGTGATTGACATACTTGTTAAAATTTATTTCAACAAATAAATGTAATTCAGGGTATCAAGTGACTTACCATTCATAGTCATATGCATGGAAATGTAATATTTTGATTTAAGCATAACTGTATTTTTAACAATAGGAAGTTATTTTAGCTTTTATATTAGCTATTACATTATACAAGGTGTGAAGTGAAGGGTATACAAATGAGCAGTATATAACTATAGCATTTCAATGCTAAACAACAAAAATTGTGGTTTACTTAACAGTATCTATTTTATAGTGCATAATTCAGTAATCAGTCACATTCTATATGTTCCTGTAAATGATATGTTGAATATTACTTGACACATTTATTCTAAATATACATTGGCAGAGGACCTGCAACTGACAAATGGTTTCATTAAGCAATAACCCACACCTGGATGTGGGTAATGCTGGATTTACCCATGGTTGGTGTGGTTTGGTCACGAGGGCGAAGCCCGAGTGGCCAAACAAAGACAACCGTGGGTAAATCCAGCACTACCCACACCCAGAAGTGGGTTATTGCTATTATACAATGACATTATTTAAGAAAAAAAATACTTACTTTTCTTAAATAATGGCATTGTATAATGCCTCCGTGCTGCACTTCCGCTGCTGTCCGGTATTCTGCGGCTGTTCTGATGTACTGCGTATGCATATGCTTACGCAGTACATCAGAGCTGTGTGTGGAAGCAACGGAGAAAGAAAGATCTCCATTGCTTTTTAAAAGGTGCCTCGCTATGTTAAAAGAGTTTAACATAGTGAGACAGCTTTAAAAAAGCAACGGAGAAAGGAAGATCTCCGTTGCTTTTTTTTTAAAGATATCTTGCTATGTTAAACCCATTTAACATAGCGAGATTACAGCAACGGAGCTCTTCAGTTCTCCGTTGCTGTCTAACATAAAATAAAAAAAAAACTTATACTAATGGAAAAAGTCCGGGCAACCGGACCTTTTTCCATTAGTATAAGTCTGATTTACAACGGGCACGCTGACCAATCAGCGTGCATGTTTTGGAATATAAATGGGGGGGGGGTTATTGTATAATTATATTTTGGTATCAGTATATACACATTTATCATAACACTTCTTCAAATCAACACAAGTCAATGAGCTTGGCATGTTTGTTACACAAAATTGACATAACAAAAATCTAGAGCATTGATTTCTGCAGCCAAGGAATGCTCAGTGTCAAAATATTTCAATGTCTGACATACTGAAATGGCTAACATTCCTTATTCTCCCTATGTCAGTCACTTGAGTTTTTCTATACCGTATCTGTAACAGGTACTTGCCTTTTAAGAAATGACAATGTGATTGTTTACATGTCTGATGCCTTCAAATATTCAAGGTGCTGAAGGTACATTTAGAAGGGGATATTCTGGCTCACAAGATCTCTCAGCATTGAAACATTGAGGTAAATATGATTAGAAGAACAGGGTGACATAAGTGTGAGGACCAGATTATAACTGTCTGGAATTTTGAAAATGCCCCCCCCCCCTTTAAAAAAGTGACATTGCAAACCATATATTTGGAAGTATGAGGTAGTAGGAGGCAAATATGCAGAAAGTTAAGTACTCAGATCCATTTACCTCTCTGGTAAATTCAAACACCACTGACATATCCTCAGAAGAGGGAAATGGCTTCCAATGGGTGACAGGGCTCTCTTCCTTAATACATTCACCCTTAAACTTCTGATTCAAAGAAACTGCCCTCCCTCCTCAACTGTACCTGTCTGCTGATCTACCAGTCTTTTGTACTCTCACTTGTCTATCAAAAATCCCAGTTACTCCCTTCATAAATTCAAACTTGCTCATGTTACTTATGTCTCACTTTAGTCTTTGTCATCATGAACTACCTTTCTGCAAACTAGCCCCAGCCTTCCGCAACTCTCTACCTGAAACTATTAACCAAATAAACAATATAGATTCTTTCAATAAGTCTCTTCATTCTCACTTACATGAGAAAAAAGTGCAACTGTTTCAGAGATACGGAATAATTAAAATTATTCCACCACAAATGACATTATTACCCTGCTATATATCTCCATCTGTTTCCCTAGATGTGGGATATAATATGAAAAGTGTATGTGTGTCTGTGTGTTTGTTTTGCTTAGCTTAGCAAATAAGAATGTTGGCATTTTAACTGCATTTGTACTTATGTTTAATTTGCTTTTGTCAGTGTATTGTCATAACATTTCTTGATTTGATTTGAAGTATATATTGTCATGTTTTTTCTTTTGCTTTTAAGATATATATCTCCTAAACGTGCATTCACATGTTTGTAACTTTTATTATTGCTTGAATAGCCTGGGTCATGGCAAAAAAGAATCATTCAACCAGCCCACACACCCAATTAACAAACATTAAATAACTAAAATGAATAAAGTCTTGTCCCCCTACAAAGATCCTAATTTTCCAATTTCAAGATCATAATTTCAATCCTCAAAATTTTAAAAGAGAACAAAGAACAAATCACAAGTTAACTAGTATGGCTTGTTAAACTGAGAATAGAATAGCAACAAAGTCGAAATAATTGTTAGCCTTGATTTGCAGAGCAAATATCATTGTCATATTTTTCCATATTCTTGCTGAGAGTAGATCGTTATCTGGCAGATCTTTGTACCTTTACAAAATTTCTAACTAGTTGGAGAAATGTCAGACATCCGCTGATTTCAGGAGGTGGAGAAGAAGGTGATTCAGTTCAATACAAACAGACGAGTCAAGTCTTCATTGGTTCATAGGTTGATACTAGGCTATCTGCCCTAGGGCATTTATAAGCCTAGCCAGAGTGTGTTTGGCTTTCGCCACCCTTTTAGATTAGTTGACTGTGCCTCTGCATAGTAGGTCATAGAAGATAGCCCTTTTAAGGTTTGTTTACTGTGCTTCTATCTAGTAGGGACACAGAAGAGACCCCAGGGGTAAACCTACGATCTCCCATCCACTTGTCAAGATTTCTCTTGAAGAGGGTCATTGAGGGGCTCTGCCTAACATGGATTAGGATTTTGTTCCAGAGTGAGGGGAGCCTCTGGGATATGAATCTGTCCCTCCAGCATGTCCTATTTATTTCTGTGCTGAGGTTTAAGTCGCTGGAGCATGTAGCTCTAAGGGATTTGGATTTCCTGAGGTGGAGCATGTCCATTAATTCTGGTTTGGACATGGCTTTATACGTCAGGCACAGATCGCCTCTGAGTAGGCGGTAAGCAACTGAGTAGAGCTGGAGTTTCTTTAGCCTAACTGCGTAGGGCATCTGTTTGAGTCCCTTGATCCTCTTGGTGAGGTACTTTTGGGGTCTTTCCAGTTGCTGCAGGTGTCGGGTAAGATACATCCCAAATGGGGCGTTGTATTCAATTATGGGCCTGATGAGTGATGAGTAGAGGGGCACAATGACCTCTCTTGATCTAGATGTGAACCCTTTCATGATAAGGTGGGCTATATAGAAGGTCTTTCTAACCACTTTGGCAACGTGATTGTCAAAGGAGAGATTGCTATCTACTTGGGTCCCAAATCCCTAATTACTTCTTCTGTACTTAATGGATTACCACCTATGTGGTAATTTGTGGGCACTTTGTTTTTCCCAAAGGGGATGACTATGCACTTTTTGGCATTTAGCTTTAGGCCATGGCTCTGGCACCAGTTATCTGTCTCTGTGAGACCCTTTTGGAGGATACTTGTGTCAGTCGGCAAGTCGATTATGGCACCCAGTTTGCAGTCATCTGCGAACTTGGTCAGTCATAGTCCTCCCGTGTTAGCCTGTACTTCAGAGAAATATATACTGAACAAGAGAGGTCCCAGGACTGAGTCTTGTGGGACACCACTTGTAACTGGTTTAGAGTCTGACATGGCACCTGCAATTCTGACCATGTGGGTTCTATCCCTGAGCCAGTTTGCAACCCATCTTGTGACATAGGGTTTGATATTTAAGCTGGTAAGCTTATTTATGATGCCCGAGTGGGGTATAATATCGAAGGCTTTTGCGAGGTCCAGGTAGGCTGTGTGGACTACCTTCCCTTCATCTATGGCCTTGGTGACTGTTTCAAAGAAGTCGACCAGGTTCAAGAGGCAAGATCTGCCCTTAACAAAGCCGAATTGGGTAGGATCCAGTGTTTGGAGGTTCCCAATGTCTTTGTTTATGAGTTCCATGATGATACACTCCATAGCTTTGCAGATCAGGCTAGTCAGGCTTATAGGGCGATAGTTTCCGGGGTCCGTTGTGGCACCACCTTTGTGGAGTGGGACCACTGTTGCTGTACACCACTCCTTGTGTACATATCCTGTAGTAAGGCTGAGATTGAACAGTGACTTTATGTGAGGGTTCAGTTCTTCTTGGAGCTCGTGTAAGACACAGCCCGGGACACCGTCTGGTCCCAATGATGCTGTGTTTTTTGCTTTGGAGAGAGCAGCTCTCACCTGTGCATCTGTGATGTCAGAGAGGCTACACTCTGTTGGGACAGACATTTGCTCTTTTGGGGGGGAAGGGGGGGAGAAGTTTGCACTGAACCTGTCTGCCAGGATGTTGGCAATGTCTGTGGGTTCAGTGTATTTTTTGTCATTTTGCACTAATTCAGAGCATATCTGGGAGTTGCCACCCAGGTTCCTGACATAACTAAAGAAGGCCTTGTGATTATCTTTAGCGTCTTATGCAATTTTTCTTTCGAAGCTGGCCTTAGATGATTTTATGAGGGATCATAGTTTCTTGTTAGTACTGATCAGAGATGCCTTCCCTTTTTGGGATTTTGTTCTATCATGTAGTAGCTTCCTCCTTCTGTTGTATAGCTTATTTATGGCTGGGGTCCACCAGACAGGTCTCCTGCCTTTGCAGGAGTAAGTCTTGGTTTTATTTGGGATAGCACAATCCATGCGTTCCTGTAGGTGTCCATAGAATGCGTTTGTAAAGGACTCTGCGGTTTGGGCCGTATTTTCTACTGGCCCGGGGGCTTTGAAGGATTCCACCTCAGTTTTGAGAAGTGTGAAGTTTGCTTTTGAGAAGTTCTTCACCGTGGTTTCATTGGCTGGGGGTGGGGACGGGATATGGATGTCCAGTGAGATTAATTTATGGTCAGATCTTACCAATGAGGGGTATACCTCTGGTATGGAACATAGAGTCCCCATGTTGGTGACGATCAGGTCCAATATGTTTTCCCCTCTTCTGGGAGTGGTGACCAGTTGTTCCATAGCATTTGAGTTTATAAATTCTAGGAACCGTTGGGCGAGGGTGTTGGGGCTTGAGTAGTGCTCCCAGTCTATGTTTGGGTAGTTGAAGTCACCCAATATGATGGTGTTTGGAGAGACCTTCATATTCTTCAGTGTTCTCAGGAAAGCCGAGTGGGGTTCCTGAGTTTGGGAGGGTGGTCTGTAGCAGGCTACAAACTGAAAGACAGTTTTGTCCACTGTTAGTTGCACATGGATGGTCTCTGATGCTTCGTGCAGTGCCACCAAATTCATCTTTGATGAATATGGATACTCCCCCTCCTTTTGTGTTTCGGTCTGAGTTTTGGGGCCGAAAAGCATGGTATGAGGTATAACCTGGTAGTGCTGGGGTGCTCTCGGGAGCCTTGAACCAGGTTTCTGTTACTGCACAGATATCGATATTCTCCATACTGAGGAGAGCCTTGAGTGCATGCATCTTGAGGTTTAGACTTATGGCGTTGAGCAGCATTGCCCTTAGTTTCTTTTTCCTTGTGTTGTCTATGGAGGTGGGTTTGTCTTTTGAGCCTTGCCTAAAAAAGGCACTATGGTGGTGGCAAGAGCCTTAGCCAGTATTCGAAAGCCCAGGGGTGACAGGTGCAAGCAGTCCCTAGTGAAGCAACGTGGCTTGTCAAGCATGTCATCCCAGGCTGACAGACACTGGATCCCCTTTGAATGACACCAATACTTTAGCCAATTGTTAAAATTGATAATTTTGTCTTTATACTGCAGCATCATTCTTGGTGAGGGTAAGATGCTACTCAAGGTCAGAGTCATACCGGCCTGGGCTACATGATCAGAGAGCTCCTCTGTATCTCTTTTCATGTAGTCCAGGGAGGTACGTCTCAGGTCATTCACACCAGCATGGACAATGACGGAGTCATATTTGTACTTGCTTTGGAGTGATCTGAGTGCTTGTGTTATGTGGCGGATCCTGGCATCCGACAGGCAGCTTACAGTGACCTTCTCCTTGTTCAGCCTGGTGAGTGGGTCATCAGTGTGTCTGACAATAGAGCCACCTATTACAAGTGTATTAGGTGTGTTGTTTAGCCTTAAGGGCTGTGACTGTGTGGCACACTGACTTTGTGAACTATGTGATACGTGGGTATTGTTGTGGGGTAGCGGTTGCTTAGATGTCTGCTTTGGAGGTCTCTGCTGCTTGGGCAGATTTTTATTTAGAGCCTCTGAGTATGTTTTTGTGTGTTTATGTGTTTGGTTTGCTGTTGCGATAGGTCTATGTGAGACTGGATTTGTGGTGTGTGTGGTTACTTTCTCCTCCTGACTGACTGCGCCAGTACTGGGTTGAGAGATCTCAGCCTCCAGTTTGGCTATATAGTTGCATCTCTCACATATATTTGAGCTTGTTGGGAGGAGGAGAGGGTGATCTGTGTACATAAAGCAGTTGTAACATTGCCTCAAAATTCCCAGATTCACCAGCTGGACTGGGGAGTAAACCCGAAACTGACTTTTGGACATGCCAGAATAGTATAAGGAACTACTTTTTGACTGATCAAAAAGGACCAATAGGGAGCCAAGTACTTAAAGGGAGTATAAGAGGGTGTAGTGCTTTAGTTTATTAGTGCTTACTTATAAGATTACTTATACGAGCAACTGCAGGGCTTTAGAATGAAAATAGAGTGCTTACTTTGAGATTTAGAACAGTTCTAAGGGAAAAAGTGAAGAGCAGACTTTGTGGAGGTGGGAATAGTTTAAACCCGTTTAAGCGTTGCTGCCCGATGCTGCGCTATGCGCAAAATCATGCAAAACCACGCAAATGCGGGTTTTTAAGCAGGGAAACTGAAAGAGATAGGAATTGACCCAAAACGGCCAATAAGCTACTAGTTTCAGGGCTGAGACCACTCCTCCAGGGACAGATAGGCTGCTCAAAGCTCCCCACTCTCACTGGTGAACAGAGAAGCTTCCTCCTATCCAAGTAAGGATATGGGCAACACAGGAAACTATACCACAGTCCGGAATTCCGCAAAACCAGAAATCTGGACTAATCTAGTTCAGCAAAGGCGGGAAAAGAGAATATTTTTTTTTGTATTTTTTTGTTTGTTTTTTTCAGGAAACAGCAGAAAAAAACACAGAAAACACTGTAAATGCTATAAACAACCTAGCACACTTTAGTGTGTAGCCTACAACAGTTATACAATACAAAAATGACTTAAATTGATATAAAACAAGTGCAAAAATTGTAAAAAGCAGAAGGCAGATGCAATTTAAACTTTTTAAAGCACAGATCAGTTAGAAATCCGCTTTTTAGGCGGGAAAAGGCAGTCGGAGCAAAAAACAGAGAAAAAATACTTAAATCTGGAAAAGTCTCTCTTTGGTCTCTCTGTTGAATAATCACAGCATTATCTCTTAGCCCTGTTCCCCAAATGAATACACAACATTTTGTCTGTACTGACAGTAAATATCAGAGGTGTAAGCAACATTGAACATTAGAATTTAAATGACACCACTACAAAAATGGACCTGTTATTCGCATGGCATAAATATAAAGCCCTCCCAATGTTTTTTAATTTCATTTGACTAAACCCATCAGCAAAAAATCCTGAAACTTTTATCATGTTTCAAACAATGAAAAAAGGGGAGGTGTCAACAAAGAGGGGAGTGAGGCCATAAAGAGCTGTCCGCCAGGGTGAATCTGCATGGTTCCCCCTTTGTATTAGATAGAGCAATGCATCAGCTGCAGAAATGTAAATTTTTCTTTTGCAAAATGCAGAAGACTGAGACCAGCATGTAAGACACATGCAATGAAATGCACACATTATGCAAACATTACAGGGATAAAAGTTGGAAAGAAAAATCTTGTATCCCTAAAAATGTAGGAAAGAATCCCCTAGCACATTCCAGTGCATGCAGTAAAAATACGTTTATACTCAACATTTAAATATCACATAATTACTGATTTTTTTATTATTATTTTAATGTGATTATGAGATTTAGAAGAATATGAGTCATTCATAAATTATATTTTACAGAGTTTAAATTAACCAGTGGACAAATATGGGAGAATTACCATAACAATGTTTTGTTATAAGTAGACTGCATTTCTTTCTTCATTTGTGTATTGCACAAATTATAAGAAATATGATAGAGTAAAATGTTAGTATAGCCTATGTATTTAAAGATGTTTTAGATATAAAACATTATAAAAACAAAAATATATATAAAAAGTAATTCTATATGTCTTAACTCTTTTTGTCTCACATGCATTGTGCTTTAAATGTTTTGCCACTGTGCTGCTCACTTACCTTTTCTTTCTGTCTATTTATTCCTTACGGATATAATGATTAAACTAATTAAAGGTGGAAGGAAAACCATATGATTGTATAGATACAACAGATTGCTAATTATCAAAGCAA